>NC_024316.1:4475137-4513351 GCF_000523025.1 Cynoglossus semilaevis | reverse complement strand
AGGAGGGGCTCGCGGCTCTATCATGGCTCCCAGTGTTAAAACCATGTCCATGGAGAACATCCAGTCTTTGAGCGCAGCCTACGCCACTTCAGGCACCATGTATCCAAGCGAGCAGGATTCTCTGCAACCTTCAGGTGGGTATCCTGAAAGAACCATGACCCTGGGCAGGAGCACTAGCCAGTTCTCCTCTAGGGGCCGCAGCAGAGGGATGGGTAGCAGCCCAAACATCACCACCTCTGGGCTCCATCACTCTTCAGAACCCGATATAGACCAACACCCGATGGCGGCAGGGACAGAGAGTCTGTGGCGACAGTCTGGAAGGTATTCACAAACACTGGACTGTGATGAACAAATTAGGTTGTCCAATTCCGACTTCCAAAATCAGGTTCGAGAGCTGCAGAAGGAGAACGACTGCCTGAGAAGGGAGCTGGATGAGGGGAGGGAAGTGAAGTCAGGAACCACAGTGAACAGTGTCAACTTCTGGTGTCCAGAAGGAAAGAGAGAGAAAGGTGCAAGGCTTGAGGACCGTGGGAGGACTGTGGGTTTGAAGGACCAGTACAGAACAGACCAGGATGATGTCCAGGTAAGACAATGATTCAAAATTGATACAAATGTAGAACTGAGATGAGATGAACTCGTAGTAATACATCACCAAGCATGTTCGGTTTCACAGTGGTGAAAAATTTGATTTGTTCTTCAACAGACCTTAACTGCTCTCCTCTGAACATCACAGCCTTTTGTCTCCATCTTCAAGGTTGCACAGGAAAGCTTTCTGTGTGGTTCATTTAAATATATAAAAAAGTGTTTCTCCAAGTTTAGCTCGGTCTGTTTCCATGGAAATATGGCTCAGCTCCTAATGGTAACTTTCTTTAAACAAAAGCTCACGGCTTGGCTCAAGTGGAAGGTGCATTGTCCACATCTAGAGCCATCATTACTGCACTTATATCGTCTTAAATGGGATACAAAACAGAAATATGGGTTGGTGAAATGTATGAAATGAAAAGGCTCCTTTTGAATTACTGCAGGAGGTATATATATATATATATACTTTTTTTGATACTAATTACATTACTGCAGGAGGTATATATATATATACTTTTTTTCTTGTAATTTTGACTTGAATTATTCATGTGGTTTCAGTGATATATTAACTAATTTATGAGCAATTAAAAAAACATTATTACTGACATTTTGGTGAGCATTTACTTTTTGGCTAAATAGGACTTGTTTCTCAATTCATTATTATTTGCCCTACCTTACATTTCCAACAATTTTAAGCTTATTTGCTTAATTTCAAGCTAACATTTAGCCACCATCTTTGCTACCCATTTAGAATTCTGTTGAATCTCTTCACATCTGTCGTTTACTCCCTCTGTTCAACTTCATTTTTGTCAAACATGCAGCTCATTTACAGACATCTGCAATTGTCTCCTTTTCTCCTGTAACTAAGTGGCCTTGGCTGCGTTTGTATTTATAGCTCTTTTTCATCACACGTTGTCATACAGCGTGTTGGAGACCGTGACGTACACATTCTTTGCACCTGAGTCCTAAAATCTAAATTCAGAGCTTTGCCTTTTCGAAGTGATAGATTGGTGTTTTCGAGGTGGAATTGAATGAGGATTTTTATGGCGAGGCAGTAAAGGTTGCATAGACACGTTTTTAAACAAATACGTTTTATTTTACTATTAAACAATAGTAAAAAGGACTGCTTTCCTATTTTTTGTTTGTAGTCGAGCTTTGATATACTAAGTTGGTGGCAAACCTTGTCCGTCCATCCATCCATCCATCTGTTACTGGGTCACAGGAGCAGCGTACCAACCCCCCTGAACCTTCCTGCAGGTGGTGATTCAATTGAATCACCACCTGCAGGTGGTTGGTACCTCCCATCTGGAAGGTACCAACCGCCCTAACCGGGAACCTGGAGGTGAATCCTGGGATTCCACGCCAATGACAGACATTGCCTCTGGGCTTAAGCGCCACTGCAAACTTTGTATTCGACTTTTTTCCAATTATCGAGTTTGGTAAAATGCTGCCACACTGTGGATGTCTTTGGCATGATATAGGAGGACTGACTGCAAATGAAACGCTCAAAATTAAATACATTTTCTGCAAAACCACCGGACCTAGGCAACATTTTACAGAATACCGGAAAAAAGGTCGAATGAAAGTTTGTTAGCAACAGTTAGCATCTCACGGCTACAAACATGGCATTTCACCTGAAAACGGTAAGCTAGCTCGTTTGCATTAAGTTGTTCCGTCTGTTTCGAGTATGTTCATATCAAAATTGGCATATTTCAGTGTTTTAGTCATTAATAGTAAATTATAGTAATTAATAATATTTTATTACTCCATGTGCATGGTTTATTTTCTTCACTCGTCTTGATATGGTTTTAGTTTCTTAAAGCGGACATGCTTTTTGTGTTTAACAGTAAGTTAGGTAAGTAAGCCAAGCTGAGCTCATGTTAATGCTCATGTTCAGTCAATGATAACATGACGAAAACAATTATCTTAATATTCCTCAGCCGTTTTTGTGCTCTTACCACTTTGACATATTTGTCTATTTTCGGAAATCATGGCCTATGATGTTGCACAGATGTACGTGATGTCAAACGCTGTTAGAGTCGACAGACGCCAGCTTGTGACTACTTTCAGTGTAAAATAATGAGGTCAAAATCGATTTGTTATATATATGATTCATTGGTTGATTACAGCCCTCATAATGATAATATTACGGTATAGCTGAACATTTTTCTACCTCCTAATTGTCTATTTGTCTATTCTCATTATAAGGACTTTCAATAACTCTAAGAAACAACAATTGCTGTCTCCTGGTGTTAAATAATGATAAAAGAATGAATAACTTAATGATTTATAAAATGTACTGTCAATTCAGATAACTGCTGCATAAAGAGTAAATATGACAATACAGACAATTTACTCAACACTGCTGCTGCATAGAACACATTCATCAAACATTTGTCACATTAACTATCAGCAAAGTAGGTATTTGTGGGGAAACAAAAACCTGCTTCAAGTACTTTAACTTTAACTTTAACTTTCTCTTTCATGTCTTTCCTTGACCCTGTGACGCAGTAGTTTTTTTTTTTTTTCCACCAACAGCAAAGCTGTGCATCATGCAGAAGATTCTTATCGCTTTGTTCTCTCTTATCACCACTAATGTTTTCAGCTCGGCCTTTCAGACATTCCTGAGGTTCCTTCGTCGCCCTTTGCGTCACTTGGAGAACTTTAGTCATTAGCATAAAGAATGTCACCTTTTCTGTGGGCTGTGAAGCGATGACCACAGCTGTCCCCCTGACCATCTGTTTGTGTGTGTGTGTGTGGTGGACATTCACATTTGTCTTCTCCGTGGCCATGGAGTGCAAATACAGTGTGTGAGTGTGTGTGTGTGTGTGTGTGTGTGTGTGTGTGTGTGTAGGATTGTCCACTCACACGGACTTGACATTCAGTGTTGCAGTTTGTTGCATATGTCTGTGTTCACCCTCATTACTCGCAGCTCTGTCCTTGTCGAGCTCCTTCTCCTTTAGGATTTGGAGGAGTAAAGGAGTTCCAGCATAAATAAATAAAGGAAAATAATAATATTATTATTGGTATTTGGACCAAAGTGTAGCATTATTATTATTATTATTTTATAAAATACGTAACTGACTGAAAGTATTGACCCAAACTACCATTACTTTTTTAAATAATGTTTTGGTTTAAGCAGCATCGCAGCCATTTCTTTATACTATGACATTATTTATCTTACCGATTTAATATTTTTCACAGTATGTTATCTGATTTCAAATGCAGATTCAATTAACTTTTTTTATTCCCCCTGTACAATTTAGAAGACAAAGAGCAACACCATTGAGGAAACAGAAATAATTAAAAAGTAAAAAAAATAAAAAAATTTAGGTAATGTAGAGAAATATCGCACATAATAAAGGAAAAATGCACTAAGCAAATGTACCCACAGTGTACTTGTATCAAACAGTATATTGCACTGGATCACTTGAACGTAGGTGGGAGTGAGGTGGGAGGCACGGAGGTTGATGTCATTGTCCTGAGGGCTGGACAGAAGACTTGTGACCCAACAACAGCAGCTCAAAACTGCTGCTCACATACTGTGGGAAAGGAACGAGAAGGCAGTCCAGTGATGGTAGAACAAACCTTATATAAATTACTATCCTTTATTACTTTATATACGGACAGTCCACAAGGAAGTCAGTGAGATGTCTTTAGTGACAGAAAGAGTTCAGCATGTACATCATTTGATGGCACTTCAGTGTTGAAGTAGAGCCTCCTCAGGTGGATGTCCAAGATTATACTACTGACAGCTCCAGCTGGCAGGTGGCAAAGTGAACAACGAGGATGAAGAGCAGCGAAGAGAGCATAGAGTCCGGTGGGAGGCCTGTAGAGGTGATGAGGTGGTCAGGCAGTTCCCTGCTGAGTCCAGGGTGTTTGTTTAGAAGTCCAGGAACCAGGTCGTCCTGATTAAGGTTACGTTGGCGTCTCTCTGCCAGGTTGTGTGGCTGCAGGGAGTTGAAGGCAGAGGAGGAGTCAGCAAACAGAAGGCTGGCAGAGAGGAGAGGGGAAGCTCCGGGTGTTTGTTGATGACGTCGATGATGAGTGTCTTGGCTTCATCAGTGCCTCTCCTTTCTATTATGTAAATTGGAGCGGTTTGAGCTGTGCTTTTATCATTTAACATTGCAACGGAAACATCCCATAGATTTCGTCCAGTGTCAGCCCCCTGTAATAGAGAAACACATTTAATATTATTAGGATTTTTATACTCATAGTCTGTTGCTGCTGATGCTTATTATTCTAATAATAATAATAATAATGAATAATGGGCTTGAACCCAGGACCTTCTAAGTGCAAGGCAAAAAAACCCCGTTACACTATGGAACCACTGTCCCATAATCATTGACTAAAATGGCTAAAGTATTCCTTTTATTTACAAACCGAATGTGTAACTATAATTACACATTCTGTAATAATCTATAATTTATAATAATGTAAAATTAATTTCCTTAAATTTATAAACCCATGGAGCTATACAACAATAATGCGTTTAAAGTAACCTTTTTGTCGGTTTGCACTTTACAGTACCAAATACACGTCGTTATTTTTTATCAATTTGTCGCCTCCATGTGGCCAAAGTGTCAAACGACAATCTAACAAACAGTCCTTTTACGTCACCGTTTTCTATAACTACTATCCTTAATTGATAAAGCCACAAACAAAACACATTAACTGTTTTTACTATCCTAAGTTCTAGAAACATCTGTTGTGGAGTGTATGCATTCCTCGTCTTCTGTTCCATTTTTTTTTACTGTAGTATCACAATAAGCGCTTTGTAAATTTAAAAATGAAAACTTTGCTCTGTTGTTGCAGCCTCTTCCACTGACAGTGCAGGAGCTGCAGGAGGAGCTGAAAGCTCACAGGGAGATGAACAGTCGCCTGCAGCGGCAGCATCAGCAGGGGAACTCCGGCTCTTACCGGGAGCTTCATATGAAGCAAGACCACAGAGGTGACCTTAGTCCTGGTCCCAGTCCCAGGCATAGCCCCAACCACCTGCACAGCCCGGGACTTAAGAACAGCCTCCGAGTTAGTCCTTCCAACACCTATAATTCGAGACAACAGGAAGCTGACATCATCATTCACAGCCCAGGTTACGGCTGCAGCGCTTCAGTCTCTACACAGAGGACCAGCCCAGCAAACACTCCTCTGCCTGGTCTGAGGAACAGCACCAACCGAACCCTCTACTCCCCCGGCCAGGCACCACCACCACCCAGGGCGGCCTCCCACAATCCCAGCAGCCCCTGCTGCCAGGTGCCCAATTGCGACGGCTTCTGCTCACCGCCACCTTTGGATCAGACAGAGGAGAATTTTGCCAGGCTGCAGTCGGAGCACGAGCGTCAGGCCAAGGAGCTGTTCCAGCTCAGGAAGACCATGGAAGAAATGGGGATGAGGATCGACTCGCAGAAGCAGACACTGGGCGCCCGTGATGAGAGCATTCAGAGGCTGCTGGAGATGCTGCAGGGTCAAGGTCAACATTGGGGGCGTGGACAACGGGTGGCCACACCTGCAGCGGCGGCAGCACAGGAAGCTGAGACTCAACTGGAGAACATACACGTGAGAGAGGTTTGTCCTCGTCTTGATTTTTATAATACTTTTTAAGGAGCAGCAACACCAATAAATCCACATTTTAGCCTAGAAACAAAGACTCACATAATCCCATTTACACCCACTACACTGTTCTTGTTGGTACTGTGCTGTGTCTCCTTCCTGGAAACAGAATTTAGTAGGAGGCTCTCTGTCCTGTGCCATTTTCATGGAGAAAATCTGCAGATTAATTAAAACCCTGCAGAGAGTTGATAATTTACTTCTTCTCTTATCATTTAATGTCAATTGCAGTAAATCCACAGGTGACTTAGGTATTTAATTATGATTGTTTGAACGTAACTACGTCACACATATTTACCACAAGGTGGAGTAATAATGAAGAAGCTATTTGGTCCCCTGGAATTTAAATAATTTCTTCCATGTGGAGTTCATAAAAACGGAGTTATTGTGACAAACTTGTTTTGTACATGAATAGCATCAGGTCGTTGGTGTTAAAATGTTGTTGGGGCTCTGGGTTACAGAGAGACATTCATTGGTTTAAGCAGCAACTGATGGTCTTTCTGTATGGAGATTGCATGTGGGGACATCACGAGGATTTGTGTTTACTAAGTCAACCCTCTAAATCACATGTCAAACTGAAGGCCCGGGGGCAAATGCAGCTCGCCAGGTCATACGTTATGGAGTTGTTACATCTTTACAGTCTTCCATTTACAACCAACCCTTCAAGGGGAACTGTACTGCTGATATGAAAATGAGTTTGACACTGCTCTAAAGTGACCATAGGCACAAGTGTTAGTGTGAACGGTTGTTTGTCTTTACATGTGGCTGTGATGGACTGTGTTTAAACTGTTCACCACTGTAAAAGATGAATGAATTAAGATCAATGAAAAAAAAGAGTGTCACTATTATAATATACAACACTGAGAATTGAAATATAAGTTTCAGTCTCAGATGTGTCTTCTACATATCTTTTTGTAGCACGAAATACTGCAAATATAAAATATTTATATTCTGACTTCATTATCACTTAGCTTTACCTGAAGCTTGGCCGTTTCAAGTCTTCGTGTGTGTGTGTGTGTGTGTGTGTGTGTGTGTGGACCAGAGCGCAGCCCAGCAGGTCCAGGTTAACATATGGAGGGTGCTGAGCTTGTGTTCAGCCATGCTGTCCTACAATCTGACCCATGGTGTGTGTGGATAAAGCAGTGTTACAAAATAAATAACTGAATATATAAATACATATTACAATTTTTTTTAAATGAATTATATAGATTAGTTATTTACATAGCATATACCCTAAATGCTGTACAGTGAGGTTTTGCATTAACAGGCTTTATCCTCATCCTAAGGCTGCCCTCTTTATTTTTAACTCCCAAATCTTCTAATCCAGGGGTGTCCAAGACGTAGATTAGGATCTGCCAGTAGATTGTGGAGGGAGTGCTGGTAGATCATGAGCAATTAAAATAAAACACAAAACAAAAGATATGCATAGATATGTTTAAATATAGTATGTAGTAGTGACCATATTTGATAAGAATATCGTACATGCATATAACCTAATTAAGTGGGCTGGACCGGTACCATCATAACATTAAACTATAAATAACCAGAAGTCTGTCATTTCCCCCTTTGTTTTTAGGCAAAAAAAAGAACATTAGATAAATCTTCATATTTAGTGAAATATAATTTTACAATTTAAGTGTTTGTGTATTTTTTTTTTACTTTCAAAATTCATCAAGTAGGCCAGATTGAAACCCCAAGTGAGCCAGTTTTGGCCCACGGGCTGTATGTTTGCCACCCCTGATATAGAGTTTATATGTAATATATTCTGTTTATAAGAGTGAAATATATATTGAACGTTTTTAATGTGGATAGATCGCTTCAGTCTGGGCCTTTGAATAGTAGCTCCAAAGCCAAAAAATTGTGGATGTCCCTGTTCTAAGCCTTTCATTTCCCCCTGCTCTTAGTGTGGGTTTTTTTTTTTTTTTCTACGCATCATTTAATCGTTTCTCTGCTCTTATTTTCAACACTAAAATACATTTTGTGCTTGTTGTTTGTTGGTGTTTGTGAACATATGTGCACACCAGCAGCCTGTCAGCTTAAGTGAGCTGGACACACCCACTTCATTGTGTCTTGCCACCAGTGGCTGATGGGATACCTGCCAATGGTGGATGTGTTTTGGTGACTGAAATGTTTGTGTCCAAGGGAAATGTGTGTCTCCTTGTCCGGATTATGTGCGTGTGCGCTGGTGCACACCGGACCCAACCATGCTGTGTGTGTGGGTGGTTAGGACGTGATCACACACTCACACACACACACACACACACTCTGCATGCTGTGCTATTTTTATCTTGACAGCTTAAGGCCTGCACTTCGTGTGTGTGTGTGCTGGAAGTGGACAGCACACACACACACACACACACACACACAGGGTGAGCGAGTGAGCAAGCGAGGTAGAGACTGAAAGGCAGTGTTTTTCTATGGCTAGAAAAAACAAGCTGTGTTTGTCTGAATATTAATGTATGATTAATGACTAAAAACACCCTCTGACTGGCCTGATTGAACTGAGAGCAGGCTATTTTTCTTTCCTTTTTAAAACCTCATGTGCACGCGCCTCTCGTGCACACGTGCGTGCGTCTCACCTCGTTTCTGCTCACTCGGCATCATTTCCTTTGGAGTTTTTATGCCAAAATGTTTGCACAATGTTTAGAAAAAGTTGAAATTAGCATTAAAATAGAAGGAAAATGTAGGTTTTCCTGCCGTTGGTTTTTGGTCTGGCTGTGTGTGTGGTCCTTTTTGAAGAAAACTAGAGCGGCGCAACTATGTCGACAATTATGAGATTTCAGTCAAAGGTTTGTGCAGGTCTGCAGTTACATTGGAGTTGGTCTGCTGGAAATGCCAAGGCTTTTTTTATAAAAAAAAATCGACTCTGTTCATACTCTTTCTACCAAAGCAGTTAAGCACAGGGCAAACGGACTGTCGTGGTTTCACTTCTCAGCCAAGAGGCTTCTTCAGTTTTAACTGACTGCTGGAAATATTTTGGTATTTAGTCTCAGACTGAAGACTGGATACCTGAAAACAGAGTCATTATAGTACAACAAAGTTTTAGATTTCCTGGTCTACAGACTAGGAATCAGCTTCAAAACACTAGTCCTGTAATTGTGTTGAACGGTGGACCATGTGTTCTAAGGACAACACGTCCCTCTGTCCTTCCTCCAAACGTCTTTTTTGCCTATTCTGACCAAACAAACTCCCTTTAGCTTGTTACGTTTTTCTTCCCCTGCCCAGTTTATTCTTATTAGACGTCAGTCTTCTGTCTTAGACGTGTCTCTGCAGCAGTGGTGGACATTTTCCTGGTCTGAGCCTCACAGTGTATTCATATGCAGGACTCTAGTGGGGGTCTGTTTAAGTTGCCGTTTATGTAAAATTTCACTTTTAACACTTGCTGCTTTCCCAGGAGTGTCCACATGGTGGCAGTGTTTTATAAGGAGTCTGAGCGCCGTTGGTTGTCGTGCTCGAGGACCCACAGACACACACACAGACACACACACCTACACACATGCTGTGAGGCATAAATCTGGGCCTAATCGACTCTCCCCAGCCGCTGGTTCCCTGTAGACCCAATAATAACAGCTGCACCGCTGGTCTGTTCCTGCCCAGCCCTGACCTGCTGCCAGTGGTCCACACACGCACACACACACCCCCTCTCAGAGTGAGATTTTCACTCTTAGGCGCACATATCTTCTTCTCTTCATATCCCTGTGCAGATTTAGTAGAGTTCTCAGGGGCCCCCGGGCAGAGTTTGGCCCTGACTGTAAATGAAGATATCTGTCTCCTGCCAGGGCTGCGCTGCTCTGCTGCTAAAGGGATAGTGTGGAAATCTTTTAGCTCAGGGGTGTCAAACTCATTTTGGTTCACGGTCCACATACAACCTAATTAAATGTGCCGGAGCAGTACAATCATAACATAACAAATAATAAATTACAATAAGTACATGCGTTTCCCCATATAAGTACATACCGGTAAGTGTGTTACATATTTCTTATTATTATTTAGTCATATTGAATTGAAAGAAATATAATTTTACAAAAAAAAATCCTGAACATTTAGTGTTTTTTTTTTTTTTTTGGTTTTCAGAATTCCGTAAGCAGGCTGGATTTAACACCCTATTGGGGCAGTTTTGGCCCAATAGGGTGGTATGTTTAACCCCTGTTAGAGTCACTGTTTGAGATTGAGATGAGTAATCTGCTTTATTCAAATTTTGGTGAGAATATGCCTCAGATATGGCATCGGTAATGAAGGACAACTAATTTTAGCAACTGAAAATGATTTATCTAAAAAAACCCTCATGCATTAATTTGTTTCCTTGAACCAAAGGATCCCTAGAAAATAACCAGTTTTCCTTTTTTTACATCACGCTTGATGACTCACTCAGGTTCTCTTGGTTGTCATTGTATTTTGTTTTTGGTTGGCCATTATGGCAAATTTTGTGTTGCAGGAAAAATATTTATGGTTTTAAAGGTTAGATAACATCAGCATCACAAGCTAATTGCTGTTGCTGTGATCAGCATTGCGATATACTGCCACATGTGAGGTTTTTTAGTCATTCTGGAACACTGAATGAAAGTACTAATGGAGGCTTTAGTGGATTATTACCTCCTGCGTTCTGGGATGTAAAATCTACTATTTTTTTTATAGACTTTTTGCAGGTGTGAAACAAAAAAAGAAGTCTGTCCCAGGAGGAGCCAAAGGACAAATCAGTTATGGCTCTCTTTTTTTAAATAGTGCATCTGACTTCATAAGTCTTTGCTGTTTTTGGCAGTCTCTGCCTCTGCACCTTCTCTGAAATAACTCTGAAAGTGGAAGTTTATGTCACTCGAGCCCCTTTATTTTCTTTTCCCATTTCCCTCTCTTTCTTACGTGTCGTCCAATCAACTGTAAACATTGACCTCACCTACAGTCTTGATTAGCCTCTTTTAGCCTCTGCTAATGAGCTAACAGTAGATGACCACGGCACATACACACATGGACCTCCTGTTTGAATACCCCCCTGCCTCCCGTACACACCCAGGTCACCACATGCTCGCCATGCTCTGTTGATCAGCCAGAATGTTGGAGTGGGAAAAAATACACTGAGAAAAAAAAAAAAACAACCGCTCATTTTTCCTTGGTCTATCTGAGCTGTAGACCTTCTTGGACAAAAACAAAGGTTTTCTATTTCTCCAACAGCACGGTTGGTTAAGGTTAATTAACCATTAATTTTAGACACATCACATGGGTTTGAGTCTGTGCTTTCTGGGGGAAAAAATACACTGAGAAACAGCTAACGGGACACAGTGTTGCCAGCTAATTTGCATTCTGATGGGATCTGCTGTGCATATTCAAACCTGTAACAAAGTTTGCCACTGGATACGCAGCAGGCTTGAGCGGCTGTGAACGGTACATGATGTGGTGCTAACGAATGAACATGGGACCGGACCACCTTAGCTACAGCTAACGGGACACAGTGTTGCACACTGAGAAACAGCTAACGGGACACAGTGTTGCATTTTCAAACCTGTAACAAAGTTTGCCACTGGATACGCAGCAGGCTTGAGCGGCTGTGAACGGTACATGATGTGGTGCTAACGAATGAACATCAAAAAAACACCATTCAAATTTCAGACAAATATGTCTATATGCTGAAGACGGTTTTGTTTACGTTCACCAGTTGTACTCCATACATTGGATTGTGCTACAGTCACTTTCTTTTGTCTGTGTTGTTCTTTGGGTTACGTTCACCAGTTGTACTCCATCCCAGGTGTAAGTCAGACTCTTCTGATGTTTTTGTGTCCTAGATTATGATGTTACCACTGTGTTAGTGTAGGTGAGTGACTTAGGCACTGATGTACAGTATGTGAGTTCCGACTTCCAAAAATAGTAGAGTTGCATTATAGCACATGACAAACCTAAGGTCAAGTCAAGTCAGATTGCATGGCCCGCAGGAGCATAAAAAGCATTTAATTTAGTCCATGCAGCAGAGTTTTTTTTAAATACACAGCAGCAAACACTAGTTGTAACTTGAATAAATAATAATCGATGGCAGAACATTTATCAAGGCTGTCATTTATTTTAGGCTGTCCACTTAACACTGGCCTAGTTGCTGATGCTTCAGACTCTGATATGAACCACAACCTTGATTTCCATTCTGTTTTTCTACGTAGCTTCACCCACCTGTGTCTCCCCCTGTACGTCTGTCCTTCATCTACATTGTTATCATTTGTCTGTCCTCAGGACTCGGCTGCTTCTTGTTTTCCCTCTTGATTACCTTCACCTGTTAGTCCCTCTGTCCACCTCTACACCTAAATGCCATTACCTCAGTTTCTAGTTTGTATTCAGTTCAGTGTCGTGTTCATTTGTGGGGAGTCATCTTTCTTTGACCTCATCTGTGCAAATTACTACATCCTTGAGAAATTTTAATAGTTTTAACACATTGAAACAGTCCTGTTTGAGAAGTTTGATGATGTAACTTCCTTGAAATGTAGCCACTCAAGGATCCTTCCTTGACTTCTTAAAGTGTGTGGAATCAGGTCACGTTCATGTCTACAAATATACCACACATGACACCACGGCCCGAGGGCTAGAATCAAACCTTTGACCATATCCTTCACTCAGGATGTCGCCACTTATTGCTGAGTGTTGTGTTTGATCCTATTCGTTCCATATGCTGGGTCCTCGGGCACATGTGGACTGGAGAGGAGGGTCTTTGATGACACGGTGTCCTGCATGATTTGCTGTAGCCCCTTTGAGAAAATCAACGATGTTATCTGACCTTGCAGTGAACAGTTAATAGGAACTCCTTATCATTCATCGCAGTTAAACCTGTTCCTTTCACTTACAAGTTCATAGGAAAAATGCAAGAGTTCCTGCTCTACTGTTGCCTTATTTGTTGACCTTGTGACAGTCAGGGAAATACGAAAGCCTCAATTCCAGAGCTGGAGTCTTGAACACACCTGAGGTTTTCTCCTTTGGTCTTTGGTTGGAAAATTGTTTAACAAAACAACACAAAGGAAGAAAATGTTTTGGAGTCTAAAGCAGTGTCAAACTCATTTTGGTTCATGGGACATATGCATTAGATGTCAAGTGGGCCGGACCAATACAATCATAACATAATTACTTATAAATAAGTCGATGTTTTTCCCCTTTTGTTTTCACGCAGAAGTACAGGTATATTAGACAGTCTTCATAGTTGAAGGAGAATGAATTAGTTCTATAACAAGAACATGAAGTGCATTTTATTTTTACTTTAAAATTCATCAAGTGGTCTGGATTGAACCTCTTAACGGGCCTGGTTTGGCCTGCGGGGCATATGTTTGACACCTCTGGATTAAAGTATACTTTAATTTTTTTTATTATTTTTTTGGCTTTTGCACTTTTATGGAGACCAGTGCTAATATGTAGGTCATTTGGTATCGAGGTTGCAATTGGACAGTGAAATAATATACTTCAGTTTTACTAATTTACTTCATTTAAAATGAATCCAGTAATATCACTTTACTTTTTTCAGGTGAGTTGATGTTTTATTTTGAAAATTTAGTGATCCTTCAACAATGGCACGGTATTACCGGTCCACAGTAACGGCTGATACCGGCCTTGGTACAAAAAAGATTGGGGACCCCTGGTCTATATGAACACTGTTTTTATTGCGTTTGCTTCCCTGTTTTGTAACAAACTCTTCAATTGCGTCATTTCCCCTACATTCTTTATCCATTTTATAAGCCAAACGTTGCACATTTATGCAAACCAAAGATCCGTTTCGAACCAAAATTACGTGTCATGTTTGCATGTCTACACTTGTGCATATCAACTGGATGGAGTTTTAATTGCTTGTGGAGATTTTGGTTAGGAAATGGTTTCCTGGATATGAATGTGGTCAGGGTTTAAAGCAGGGAAACATTCTTCATCATAATGTCAACATCTTAGCCATAAAAAACACACTGACGTCTCAAAGGACATTATCTAATGTGTGGTCCTAAAAATGTTCAGTCCTGATATTTTTCCCACATGAGAATTTAACCTCAAATACTTGTGATAAACTTCATTTAAAACATTATGGCAAAACATATTGGTCTTATCTCTTTAATTATGTTTTGACAAATTTCTCTAGCCGTTTTGGCGTTGTTTGGACTACGTTGGCTAATATGGTCTAATATTTTAACTAGTGAATGCATTAATCAATGAATGCCGACAACCACGGTGTTGCTTGTCAACTCAGGTTTTACTGTTATTATTAGGAAAGGTTGATCCTGGGTTTTTCTGTACACACAGAGATAAACCATGGATCAGAGGAGAGGAAGGGTGTCGATCACCACTAGCCTTAGACTGGTGTCATCATGCTTTTTAACCAGTAGGAGCATCAGTGAGGGAGGCTAGGCGGCATAGTGAGGGCGGCTAGGCGGCATGCGCACTAACGTTGCTAATGTTGGGGACAGAAGAAGTGGAAAAATAGAACTGTACAGTTATATTTACACTGTAGCTGTTGAAAAATAGAACTGTACAGTTATATTTACGCTGTAGCTGTTGACCCGCTGTTTCTCTGAAGGTGTCTTTGTAATGTTATTTTCCTGGACATAAACTAGGTAAGGCACAAGTTTTCAATGTTCGATACTGATACTGCATCTTGGAGTGTCTATACCGATATTGATCTGATACCTTATTTTATTGTCAATCCTGCTGTCGTTGAGGTGACAATATCTCTGTTTACGACATGACGCACAAAGTTAAGTTGAGCATTTGGCCTTTGGTCCATATCCTATTGGACAGGCTATAGTTGTTGTTGTTTTTTTTCGATGTTCTTGATGAACCCTGATCTTTCTATTTTGACCAATGTTGGACAGATTTTGATTCTGAGTATTTGATCGAGCCATCCCAAATCTAAGGTCTCCAGGGTTATTTGATTTTTAAATAACTATAAATATCTGAAGGCCTGGCAGTGGCAAAGAGCTTTGGGGTTTAGGTTCACTACTGTATAAAGGCAATATTTACAAATATGAAACTTTTTTGTTTAAAGTTTGCAAACGAAATGCAATTGTCTTTTTGGTCCTATAGATTTATTTTATGAAATATTTTCTGATCTGGCTGATTTAAAATTTACATACATAAATTATGTAATTAATTTGTCTTTTTTTAGTTAATCTGTTCCCAATTTTAAGCTAATTGTAGTTAAATGCCGTGTTTATATTGCTAACCTTTGTCCTTCTGACAAATTTTAGGCTTTACTTTATTTTTGTCTAAGCTATAACTTTTCTAATAGGCAGTATCTTTAGGCTAACTGTATTTAAACATTTAACATTTGTTTTCTTCCTCTGTTCCCAGTATGAGATGAAATGTGTCCGTGCTTTGGTGTAGATACAGTTGCAGGTCAGAACAACTGTAAATAATTGATAGAAGAAGGCGAGCGCATGTGCTGCCACAAAGTGTCGCTTAGCAGAAGCTGTAACATAACAGAGACGACACGGACAGAAGGACAGGGACGGGGAGAAGACGCAAGGCGTGAGAAGGAGGATCCACACCGTTGGAGAAAGTTTATTGTGACCTGTAGCTACCATACAGACAGCAAGGAGGAAAATTAAACATCTGCAGGAGAGACTCCAACATAGCTTTAAAATATCATCACCGTTTTTTCCCCCTTCTTTTTTTGGGGGTTGCCTAGTGTTGAATAACAAAAATGTAATAACGCAGACGGGGAGAAATTGAAACTGGTCTCGCACAGTCTGCTCAGTGTATCTTTATAAGTGAGTGTGAAGCCGTTCGGTGTTAGTCAGGATTGAAGATGATGAGTCGGCAGGCGTGCTTTTACCGGGTTCCTCCCCAGGAACTTCACCGTCGCAATCAGCTGCCGGCAGATCCAGCCAAGGCCCGAGCTCTGCAGACTGTCATTGATGTGAAGGTAGGACTCGGCAGCCAATCAGGAGTGAAGAATAGCAGGACACAGAGCAGATGAAGCCACAATGAGCTGTAGGATGAGTGATGTTGTAGCAGCAGATCAGTTCTCAGCTCTTTGAGAGTCAGACCAGCAAAGACTGCAGTTCTAATAGGTTTAGATCTTGGTTGTTAAAATTGTTTTTTTATTGCGAGGGCAAACACATGGCTATTATATTTTAGTTATCTCAGGACTCACCGACTAGACACACCCTAGACACTAGCTATTTTTAGTGTCTAGAGCAGGGGTGTCAAACATACAGCCCGGGGGCCATAACCAGCCCGCTGGGCAGTCCAATCAGGCCCGCATGGATGTTATTTATTATTGTTATTTATAGTTATGTTATGATTGTACTGGTCCAGCCCACCTCTCAGCTAAGTACGTTGTATGCAGTAGTTTGACACCCCTGGTTTAGAGAGAGACACTAACTTTAACAGATTTAAATTTTAGCATCTTTGCTAAGTTTTAGTCGATCCTTAGCAATCGCTACACAGATTTAGCCTTCTGTGCAGAAAATACTGTCTTTTTATCCATTATTTGTTTGACTTGCTTTGATATACGTTCATGCTGTGCCAGTTTTGTCCACACTTGCATGATAAATTACGAGCACTATTTGTAGGTGAGCTCCACAATTGTTTCAAGGCATTGGCACAAACTACATATTCTGTTATGAAACGGTTTGTTTTGACGGACTTTGACGGAGTTTGCCACATTCCTGTCTTGCTTCCTTTCGTCTAATCCCTCAACATGACGCCGTTTGTGTCTTACATTTATGCGGAGGGATTTACCTTCAGCTCTCCTTAAAATTTACAGCAATGTGGCCACTGCTGGCCGACACATGTGCACTTTGTTAATAGGCGGACAAATAACAAAGTATGTGTGAAAACTAACTGCGGTTTTAAGGCGAAGGAGCCACATTTAGAACAGAGTGAGCAGAATAAGCACCGTCTGTAGGTGTGATACTGCGTGTGTGTGTGCAGACACATGTGGAGTCGACTGCATTTTTCACAGCTCTAACGACTTCAAAGAGCTGAGATGAGAGTGAAAGCTTCCATATGTGACATTTGAAACAAATTGAAAAAGTGTTTCGACTCAGCGTGGGCCAATAATGGACCTCAACTCGGCAAAGCCGGGCACGCAGACACGAGGCAACAGCAAGGAAGCGTTTCCTCCAGTATTTCTAAGTATTTCTCAGTGTATGCGTTTGTTATGTATGTGCACGTGTCAGACAAACTTAGCCACTGCTAACTGCTTACCTCAAAGTTTAATTGAAATTATTTTCATATTAAGTTCATGTCAAAACTAGGGATGGCTCAGTCCTGTTTGGCATGCTAATGCAACTTTGATCATTTTAGACAGTTAAATTTCAAACAGTATAGCAACTTCCTCCTCTTCTTTTTCTTTTTCTTCTTTTGGCTGTTCCATGCAGGGGTCGCCACCACGAATCATCTGCCTCTAGCTATGTCCTCTGAGGTCTTCTTCTTCTCCTCTTTCCTGACAACTTCCTCTCCAAACCCCTTTGTCCAATATATTCACTATCTGTCTGAAACACATGTCCAAACTATCTCACCCTCACCCTATCTAACTGTATCTCCAAACTGCTCCACCTTAGCTGTCCCTCTGATCTGCTCCGTTCTAATTCAAGCAGTAAATCAACAAACTGACTCTGATTGAAAGAAGCTGCAGTGCGACGAGTGTTGACCGCTCTGTTGTGAAAAAGGCCTTCACGGTTTATTCAGCTTTTTAAGTTTCTTTTATTATGATGTTTTACAATTGAACTGTGGGACTGATGCATGTTCTTGGTCACTGTTGGTTGGTGAGCATCGTCCATGACTCTGACTGGTACACGTTTCCACCTTGTTATTCCAGAACACCAACCCCACCTTCTATTTTGACCCTGACGTTATCTGGCAGGTACAGTAACGACTTTTCACCTCCTGCTTCTGCTCCACCTTAGCCAAGAATTACACACACACAAACACACACACAAACACACACAAAGATCAGCATGTGTGCGTGTTTACCTCTGTTCTAAATTCTTTCCTGCTTGCAGTGCAGCTCAGTAGTTTGTGTTTCGGTGGTTTTACAGTCAAAGCCTTTATTACATGTCTTCTTATGGACTGGATTGTGAAACTAGGGATGGCTCCATACAACTTTTGCATGTCAGATACCACTACTCCAACTTGGAGTAGCTGCTTTCACCTCTAGCTAGCTGCCATTGCTGAAGTAATTCTGTCCCCATTTACAGCATGTCGTACAAAGATACTTTTGATTGGCTTTTGGCCTTAGGTATCAGATCTGATGAGCTATAAGTTGTTTCTTTTATGTTTGATTCCAAAAGTTTGACCAATATCAGACAGATACAGATCCTGACTTTTGGACTGAGACATCTGTAATCGAAGCTTATAAGCAGCTGGAGAAGGCAAACAAATGTTTCTTGTTTTGTTTTTTTTCATTAGTAAGGATGATAAAAATGAAAAAAAACCTGATTGTGCAAAAATGCAACAAAAACTACAGTTGTTTCATAAGAAAATGGTTTGGTAATTGATAAATGGAAAACTTCCTTCACACAATAAGGACCATCGAGATAAAAAATATTTTTAGCCACTATGACATTTGTCTATTTCAGTCCTGTTTGGCATGCTAATGGAACTTTGATCATTTTAGACAGTTAAATTTCAAACAGTATAGCAACTTCCTTCTCTTCTTCCTCTCCATTCTTTTTCTTCTTTTGGCTGTTCCATGCAGGGGTCACCACCACGGATCATCTGCCTCTATCTATGTCCTCTGAGGTCTTCCACTTATCCTCTTTCCTGACAACTTCCTCTCCAAACCCCTTTGTCCAATATATTCACTATCTGTCTGAAACACATGTCCAAACTATCTCACCCTCACCCTATCTAACTGTATCTCCAAACTGCTCCACCTTAGCTGTCCCTCTGATCTGCTCCGTTCTAATTCAAGCAGTAAATCAACAAACTGACTCTGATTGAAAGAAGCTGCAGTGCGATGAGTGTTGACCGCTCTGTTGTGAAAAAGGCCTTCACGGTTTATTCAGCTTTTTAAGTTTCTTTTATTATGAAGTTTTACAATTGAACTGTGGGACTGATGCATGTTCTTGGTCACTGTTGGTTGGTGAGCATCGTCCATGACTCTGACTGGTACACGTTTCCACCTTGTTATTCCAGAACACCAACCCCACCTTCTATTTTGACCCTGACGTTATCTGGCAGGTACAGTAACGACTTTTCACCTCCTGCTTCCTCTGTAAACTCAGCAAGAATTACACACACACAAACACACACACAAACACACACAAAGATCAGCATGTGTGCGTGTTTACCTCTGTTCTAAATTCTTTCCTGCTTGCAGTGCAGCTCAGTAGTTTGTGTTTCGGTGGTTTTACAGTCAAAGCCTTTATTACATGTCTTCTTATGGACTGGATTGTGCTTTTATTGGATTTGTCTTGTGTGTTTTTTTTCTTTTTCTACCTGATGTTTTCATCCCTTGACTGTGGAGCTGAAAAAATACAGAATTAGTAATTGAAGGAGGACATGTTTTATGATACACAAGTCTACTTGTGTTCTAGGGCTGGGGAACCATTTACTGGTAAATGAAACCTAACAAATACCAGAAAATCATGTCATGAAACTTTCCATGTTAGTGAGCCATGAAATAATATGTATACCTGATGATACCCATCTGTATCTTTACAATGGAAGAAAGTGATATAATATCTTATGTGATGCATTTGTTCTCCATTTGAGTTTGCACACAAATTAATTTTTTTTGTACCCTGTATGTGTAGTTAGTTAAACCTTCCACTGGAGGAGCTGCAGTCAAAGGGTCTGATGGTTGAACATGTCATCACTTTCATTTCTTTCTTTCTATTTATTAACTTGCCTCCTAGGTTTAAAGTAGGGATGTCCGATGTTAACTTTTTGCAGATATCCGATATGCCGATATTATATCAACAAATACTTAATTTCCGATTCTGATATCAACCACTACCGTCTCAGGACCGAAGTGTTTCCAGGCATTGAGAGACAGATTATTATCAGAGGAAAAACTGCTAACGATTTTTACAGATATTACATAATTATGCTAATATTGGACCAATAATATCGGTTGTCTGATATTATCAGACATCCCTACTTTAAAGTTGTTTTAAAAGCTGTCAAATGATTGAAATGTATAATCGTGTAGCTGTGGATTAGTCACTGTTAATCATGATTCATCTGTAATTCTCATCAAGTGTGATTAATTATAATTATTTTAGCTAAATTGACATTCCCCCAAAAAATTAGAATGGAATTTCTTTTTTTATAATCCCAGTTAAATGCTGGACTTTATGTAAAGTTGTACTCCCATCAGTGTAATTCAACAGTATGATATGACCTATGTGGATTCCTGGTGGCAGTAGTTTCTATTCCCAATCCTTTTTTGACTTGTGACCCCATTTTGACATCACAAATTCCTGACAACATATTTTTTTGACATGCTGCATTCGATTTCAACTCGATTTACATTCGTGAAAGTGGATTTAAAGAACTACCTTTAAATCCTTGCCTGACTCTCTGCCTGCCCACTGTCACCGGTGCAGGACACCAAAATCTCTTCTCTGGAGAGGAACATCAGAGACCTGGAGGACGAGGTCCAGATGTTGAAGACCAGTGGCCTGATGCATCCTGACGACAGGCAGGACGAGCATAAACAGCTGGACGTCTATAAGAGCCATTCCAAATTCATGAAGACCAAGGTAGAACGTCTCTGCACGTCACCTGTGATGAGTCACACTGGGCCGCCCCGACCCAGTCCTGCATGCTTCTGTTGTGTGCATGTTGCATGTTTCTGTTACTTGCATCTACTCATGTCCTGGACACGGGTTGCTTTCAGACCTCCAACTTAAAACCTGAATTTGTTTTCATGGGACAGAATGAACCCCCTAGTACAAACTTTTTGACTCGTGGGCCACAATTGTCCTAAAATTGAACGGGGGGGCGGGTCAGGAGCAGATAGATGGAGCGTCCGTGTCAACTAAGATGATAAATGACATGAAAAAGTCATGCATAAAGGCTAAAATGCTAAAATTATTTAGCCTTCTTTATACCATGTATAGGGAAAATGTGGAGGGAAAACACTACACACAAATTATATAATTTAGACAAGTTTGGATTTCAAAGCTGAACGTGCCGCATCTGGTCCCCGGGCCTTAGTTTGCCCATGCCTGCCCTAGTATGTCCCTGCTCATGAAGCTGCTCAGGTTTTTCCTTCTGTGCACCTGTTACCAACGTTGGGTGTCTTGGTGTGCTCTAAATGCCTCTTTGGCGCAGAGTAACATTATGGTGATGACAAAGCAACATTTTTTTAATGTAATATCTAATATTTATAAAAAATATTTCTAATAGTATTTAAAAAAAACACTTTTAACCTACTAGAAATACATGCGTAATTTGCAAGCACGTGTTTTCTGTGCAGAAATAGCAGTGTGTGAAAAAGCCATCGTCATTCCATAGGTAGGATTCCTGATGGAATCATAAAGGCAGATGACTGTGAGCTTTATGCTCTCTTCACCTGCTCTGACCTGAGATCATTCTCATGGACATGACGGCTCTTGGCTCGCTCTCCCAGCACGTACACAAAAAAAGGCTGCAGCTTCATTCTATATCCTTGAAGTGAACCGAGGTCCCGCTCTTTCAGCAGCAGCGCTGACTGGTGTTGAGCTGAAGTAGTGATAAGAAGAGGAAACCAGAGAGGACAGAGATGCTGTCTTCTCTGGTTTCCTCTCTGGGCTTTGATCTGGTCCAACACCATAAAGTGGCCTCAGAGTAGGAGGCTGTGCTTTCACTCTGTTCCTCTGCTGACCGTCAGGACAGGGTTTCTTCAAACTAATTTATTGCACAAAGCTTTTTCTTCCAGTAATTTGACCAGATTTTTTCAGAACTGTATTCCTTTGTGTGGTTAACCTAGAAATGTGTCGGCCCTGTAGTTTAGAGGCTCGCTGTCTTCTTGTCTTTGTGTTTCTCTAGGATCAGGCCTTGTCACCATGTGTGTCTTCCATCAGACCAGCTCCTACATTCCACCTCCCCACACAACAGCCTTGGATCACTGAACAAGCAGAAGTACAACTCCTTGTTTTCCCTAACCCACTTCTCATTTTCCCTACTGCTCCATTGCTGCTGCCTGCTCATATCGGGAGGAGAAACTGTATGTCAAATGTTAAATGTGCTACTTTACAATATTTTGCTTTCAAAAAAGCTGGATAACATGCAGGCAAACAGCAAATAGATGTTATTTCATTCTTTTCTATATGCTAAAGGTGCTGGGTTTGATCCCCAGAGGAGCCACACACTTAATGGCGCCTCCTGTGGCAGCTTGTGAGGGTTGGAAGACTTAGACTGTGAATTTGCCCATGTAACTTAGAATAAGGGACATTATTTATTTATTTATTTTTGTAAAGGATTGGCCTGTGTAAACAACAAGAAGAAACCCTAATGGAGATGTTTTTGTGCTGATGGGGGGGGACGGACAAAGATGGAGCACATGCAAACTTACCAAAAGACTGTCAGTTGCAGTCAAACTGATGATCTTCCCGCTGTGAGGCATAGATCCTTTTTATTTTGAGGTTTTGCATTTTGTCGTACTCTCCTAGTCTCACCAGTTTCTTTAGGTCACCATAACGACCCCTGTTAAACTCTACGGCATCCATTCTTCTTTCTTTTTCTTCTTGTTTCTCTTTTCCTTTTCCATCCTGCTTTGACTAGTTACAGATTGGCCACGCTCTGAACTGAGCAGAATTTCTGGGTTATTAAGTAAACCTCCTACTTGCACAATCAGAGAAATCACTTTTCCGACCAGCTTTGTGGAGTTTTGGCACCTGAAGTTAGATGTCAATCTGCCCAAGACACAAAGAGCAGAATCCAACGCCAGCGTTTAAAAACCCGTTATCAGAATTGTTAAAACGTCAACAAAACACTTCTCGTTCGCCTTGACTAATGTGGTTACAGAATTGTTCATCAGATATTTCTCTCCAGTGGAGGTCTGAGAGAACACTGTCCTTTCTTTTGCTGGAGTCAAAATCACCATCACCTCAGCAACTTGAGCAATTGCTGCTCTTAAGTCAACCTTGACAAAGCTGGTCCACAATCCTCCTGTGGTCGCTTGCTGTGGATTTTTTTTTTTACACACGCCTCACAGTGTGTTTTAACTTTTAAGAAATGTCCTCTATGTTTCAGTGTTCATTTACAAACTCATTGTTTTCATTATTTATTCATTAGTATTGATATGTGCATGTGTTCTTTGCATGTGTTTTTCAGATTGAGCAACTGAAACAGGAGATGAACAGGAAGGAGTCAGACATGCAGGCTCTGCAGACCAAACTGGAAACACTGACCAATCAGAACTCAGACTGCAAGCAGCACATCGATGTGCTAAAAGAGTCGCTCAGCGCCAAAGAGCAACGTGCTGGTACACTGCAGACAGAGGTCAGTGTAAACACGGTGGAGTTCTCATGCAAACATTTGCGTCATTTTTGACTTTTTAAATTTAGGATTAAATAGAACAGTTTCCAAACTAACTCACATTTGTACTCATCAGAGGTGGAAAACGTACTGAAAAAAATAAAATTAAGCAAAAGTATCTTTAATTTGCTAAAGTAAAATCTACTTGAGTAAAAATAAAAAATACCTCATTCAATATTTACTTTGAGTAGAAGTTACTTAGTCACTTAACGCAATTTTGTTTTAGTTAACGTAGATTGTTTTCCTCCGAATTTAACCTTTTTATTTAGTAATGGGTTCTTTTCTAATGTAGGGAAGTCAAATACTTAAGGCTAAATGTACTGGAGTAAAATTACCTCCAAAAGTACTTAAAAGTTACAAATTACTCACAAAAACTACTCAATTACAGTAACTTGAGTAATTGTAATTCATTATTTCCCACCTCTGGTACTCATACCATCCCCTGCAGGGCAGAGGGAAAACTACAATTTTTTTTTTTTACCTTAATTACCTGAAAACTCATGCAAACCATGTCAACTTTTATATACAGAAGTAATACCAACAGCTTCATTTGTGCAGTATCAGTACTGCAGATTAGGTCAGGCTCTCTTCACTGCAGGCACTCTTCACTGGTGGAAAAACCTTTTGTCCACCATTAGGTTCAATCATAGGTCCCACGTGGAAGCAAGCATTCCTTCAGCTTTAATCTGTTCTCATCTTTTTTTTTAACACTAATGATTTTATCACGACTGTTAAGAACAGAGGTTGGATGTAGGTTAGGAGGTAGAATTGTGTGTATGTGCGTGTACGTGTTTGTGGGGGTCATTTAGCGTTTTCCTTCGTGGCTGTCTCTCGATCTGGAACTGATACCTAAGATCTCCGTGCTCGGTGGTTGAGAGCGGCTTGCTAACTATGTCCACTCATCATTACAGGAAGCAATTTGGGCCAAAATTAGGGCCTAATTGTCCTTACATGTGCAAGGAATTTCGGCCCTTGCAGTTAGCCGAATACATCATACTTAAAGGAATTGCTTTTCACTGGGTGTTTTTTTTTCCAAGTGTGGGCATGTTTGTGCTTGTTTGACAATGTGAAACATTGTGTTAGATCTTTTGCCACACAGGTGTAAGAGCGTTGTAATTTATTGGCCCTATTAAAAGAATTAAAGCATCACATGTTGCTTTAAAATTTATGTTGGTCATTAGAAAAGACGTTGATTATGGAGTTTTATCAACGGGTCAATGATGCAGACTTTTCTGGGGTGAAGTTTTTTTTTTTTCTCTTCTTGTTCTGTGCTGCTCCTTCTAGTCGTTCGGGGACAGATAAACATTTTGTAAATGCAACAGATGACTCAATAATGTTCCTCGGTTATTCTTGAAAAATTGGTGAGTGGTAGAGTGGTTACCACAGCTGGTCGACAGCAACAAGAATAGTTGAAGAATTATAACTTATTAATAGAGACAAATCCTACTTGGACCAAACCACTACTTTCAGGGGCTCTGTGGATATTTACCTTCATTTTCAGTAGAGTTTTCAACACTGCTAAAAGAAGCTAGAATCAGAAAAAGACTTTGAGCCTCTGCTCCCTCAATCCATATTTCCTCTTTCCCCCTGCAGACATACTTAACACTTCTGACCCACTCTATTAGGCCATGTGACCATTTCTTTAAGAAAGTGGTCAGAGCAGACTAGAAATGGTTGTGCACTAAGTGTAAGGGTGAAAGTGCTCTCACAGGGTTTTTGTTATGACCTCATTCCAACCAATCATTCTTCCCTCAGCAGTTTGTTTCTGCTTCTCCATTAAAATTACTCCAGAGCCCCTCACTTCCTTTTTGTGCCACCACTTCACACACATTGTGTGTGTGTGTGTGTGAGATCATGGAGGACAGTGATTGGTACTGTAGACCATTTCCTCCAGAGACAGGCCGGTGTCTCCCAGACGTCAGGAGCTGCTTTAACTCTTAAAGTAATTCACATCAGGTCTGGGGCTCACGAGGAGAGGAGATGAACAGACCGTTCTCTGTGAAGCAGGGAAGGGTTGAGTGCATGTGTATTTATTTGTCAATCAAAGTAAAGGAGCAGCCCCTAAATGGGGGGTGATTGAATCTGTCTCAAGGTTCTTGGAAAATGTGAAAAATGGTGTGTGTATGTGTGTGCGCGTGCTGCCCTGGTCTGGAGGAAACTTCATCTGTTTAATACAGTAGGTGTATGTGTCTTTTCTGTTCCCAGTGGGACAATGCAGGGCTGTAACTATGATCCAGCAGATCAGGTAACCTCTCACAGACCTTCCTGCATTTTTAACAAGGCAGCAAAGGAACAAACCACAACTACAGTGAATGGGCAAAAAAGAGCTCTAGTCTCATCATCTATCCTCCCATTCACTGCCTACATATATATATATATGTGTGTGTGTGTATATATATATATGTGTGTGAGTTTATATATGTATCTATATATACAGTATGTATGTATATATCTATATGTGTGTATGTATGTCTATGTATATATGTGTATATATATGTCTATATGTATGTATATATATCTGTATATATGTATGTATATATATCTGTATATATGTATGTATATATATCTGTATATATGTATGTATATATATCTGTATATATGTATGTATATATACTTTATAATATGTCTATATGTATGTATATATATATCTACATGTATATCTATATGTATATATATATGTATTTGTACATATGGGTATCTGTATATATATGTATATGTACATATAGGTATGTATATATATGTATACACATGTATGTGTGTGTATGTATATATATCTGTATATATGTATGTATATATACTGTATATGTATGTATTTGTGTACATGTGATTCTAAATAACAGTAACAGTACAATCTTTGGGCTACCAGTTGCCCCCAGACCTCTAGTCTATATAGTCTGAGTACTATAAAGGTTTTTTTTGTACTGGCGTTGCTGCAACAAGATACATTGGAGGGCAACTTCTATAACCACTACTAGAACCAAATCTCTGACCACATTAAGCCTTGAAGGAGATATTTTACTGCAGCTCAGTCTTGTTGTTCGCTGGAACATTTGAAAGCTAAGGTCAGAATACATTTCCATGGACAAAAGGATAACGGCCATAAATCTTACTCATCTGTACGTCATATATGGCGACAGGAACCTCGTTGTTTCCCACACTCTCTGAACACAGTAAATCTCTCCCTGTTTAAAAGTCGTCAGTGAATAATTATACTCTGGAAAAATCTATAAAAAGGTTATTTACATATTCAGACGTTCAGGTGCTGGCTGCTGGCTGACACTGAGGGATATCCAGGCTCTCGAGAGAGAATCAGCTCAAGGTGTTAAAGACTAAACCAGACGTATTTACAATTACACAACCATTACATTTAGGATATCGTTTCCTAACCCAACCCTACAGCACCAGTGTGAGAAGCGGCTGTTGAAGGGCTTTAGAACACAACAATAAGTGATGCAACCCACACGTCAGTGTTTGTAGCGAACGGTTGGGTTTTTATTCCAAATTTTCCCAGATGTGACCTCAAACGTCTCAAGTCTTTCATTGGATACGTTTTACCACAAGGGTTTGAGCCTGAGGTTGACGTGAAGTGACGCAGAGAAGATATTGATTACTCAAACTATGACGTAGTCATGTCAATTGTAGCAACAGGCATTGGATAAGAAAAACAAGTGGAACGCAAGGTTTGAAGGAGTGACGGGAAGATGTTGAGGGTGAGGATAGAGTGACGTGAGGGGTAGAAGAGGCTGTGGGCTGCTGTCAGTGAGTGATGCGACGCTCCGGCCTGATGTGGTCCCTGCTGGACTGTTTTTGTTGATCTTTCCTTGTTCTCCTCTCTGATTGATGGCTGCTGGAGTTAGTGAGCCGGAGGAAAAGATGTGGTCTCAACCTGGTTACCCTCCACCCAGTTCCCCGCCTCCCGCAGTGGTCGTTTTTTTTCGTTCTTTCTGCCTCATTCCCTCCTGATCCCTTTGTCCACATTTGCTTTTGTTTGATGCCAACTGCCTTCATCCATCTTCTCTCACCACATTTTCTCACCTTTCTTTTCTCCTCGTTTTCTCATCCGCCATATGTTTGTGCTATAAACGTAAAACATTTGTCTACTTACAGTACAGTTCTCTGAGATATAACGTATGTGTCCTACATATTGTTATGTCTAGGATCATTTTAGGTAATTTTTGTGGCGGGGAAAATTTTAAGATTGATTTTTTCAAGAATGATTTGAAAACAGTGTGGAGGTACAGGATGGGAAAGGGTCAAGTTTGTAGTCATTTAAATAGAAGTCTTCCTTGTGAGATCTTTAGAGCCACATTGATTGTACTGGCCTGACACATGGTAACAGATTACAGGAGCTGCCTTTAACAGGTCACTGTTAAACACAGTATTCAAGTCCTTGGGTTCAGGGCGTGGAACTATAACACTTCGAGTGACCTAGTGACCTGGACTTTGACTAAAAACTCTCGGGACCTGACTAAGCTTTTTTTGAGAGTCAGACTTTGGAGATTCAACTTGGCCACATGTTGGGAAATGTTTTGGCAAACGAAACATATAACCCTGTAGTAGAACGAAATCGAGAGAAAAGGAAGATACTAGATTTAGGAGATGCTGTTTTTATCAACTTGTTTCTTCTTTTTTAAAATCTGTTTCCTTTTGACAGTTTTTATCAACTTGTTTCTTCTTTTTTTAAATCTGTTTCCACAAATATTGATGCTGGGATAGGCTTTCAGGTCCTAGCAGATCAGTTGTTCAGCACAGATATTCTTGTTGCTTATTGATTTTTCAAGTCTAAAGCAGGGTTGTCAAACATACGGCCCGCGGACCAAAACCAGCCCACTAGTCGGTCCAATGCGGCCCGTTTGATGAATTTTGAAAATAAAAAATACATAAACACTTCATGTTCAGGATATGATTAGTAACATTATATTGCGTTACTTATGAATATTATATTTTATGATTGTACTGGTGCGACCCATTTGTCATTTAATTAGGCCGTATGTGGCCCTGGAGCCAAAATGAGTTTGACACCCCTGGTCTATAATCTCAACATGCCATTTTAGCACAGTTTACAGAAGGAGCAGTCGTTGTTTAGGCGATCATTTCGATTAACTGTTGAAGGCTTTGATTTTAATGACTGGGTTTGATTGGCTTTATTAACTTCCTGCCGTCCCACTGTGTACGTGTGAATGCCCCTGTAACAGATTAAGACGTAGGTAGGGACATAATGAACTCACCAGTGAGGTTGTTGTTGGCTCACGTAAACTGGAAACAATTCCTGTTCAAAGCTGACCACTAATTGTCGTCCTCACATTTTGAAACTCCCGATGTGTCCCTGTGTTTGGAGTCCCAAAGTCCACATGACCTCATCTGAACCGAGCTGACCGTGGTCACCATTTTCAGACGCATCAGCGCTCTCCCAGTGGTTCCCGGGCTGCTGCGGTTTGGGAGGCAGCGCAAAAAGCGTAGGGCCCACCAGAACAAACATGGCAGGGTCCAAAATAAAGCCCCCGCCAGTTCTTCAGGCCATGTGGAAAAGACATAAAGTGGAAAGGGTCAGAAGGGAGAAGGACGTATTAAATTGTTTACACAGTGAACAAGGCTGTGAACACAAGTGTGTGTGTGTGTGTGTGTGTGTGTGTGATTGTTTGATTGTTTGTGCACATGCAGGGTCTTACTTAATGCAAACGGACATGGCACCTTAGTGGTCCTTTGCATGGTGCAGGTTAATCACTGAGGCGTAACAGATGATTTGCCAATATTTAAGCTGGATATTGAGAAAACCGAGGAAAGAACTGTGTCATTCTGTCAGAGCACGTGTGCAGAGATTGATTTCGCAAATTTCGAACACCCTTTCAATACATTTGCAATTATAACACAACAAGTACAATATTAAGCCTGGCACCAAACCTAATATGGTTTGTTTGTTTTAAGAGAGGAGATGACTGCACAAAACGTTGTTTGTGTAAAGTATAAAGTGGATTTGGATTTGATTATTATTTGCATGAACAGATTTACTTTAAAATCAATGTCAGTTTTATGTGCAAACTCGTCTGCAACGTTCGCTTTGATCTTGTGGTTAACTGCTATTCTGCTTATGCTCATTGTCGTGAGACTGCAAACATTTGACAGTCAACTAATGTTATCAATCAAAGTTTTTAATGATATATATTTTTTACTATAACTTCCATTCTCACAATTATGAATGCAAGACTTGTGAAATAATAATAATAATTGCTTTGGAAGTTGCGAAGGAAAATCACTCTGACTGTCATTGAAGGCTCCTTTAATGCATTCACCATAAGCATCAGAATATGAGTGCACTCCAAAAAGACACATGCAATTGTACTCATAACAACTGAGACGCACTTACTCACCTCTTTTTATTGTCACCCTGAAATAATGGTTCTCCACAGAAGGATATCTGAGGTGAACTTCAGCTGTGATCCTTACGACTCAAGGAATGTGCGTTGAGAAACATTGATACAACTCTGACGTTTCTTTCGTATTTTGATATTAACCAGAACTCCACGACATAGTTATAATGAGCTCTTAGCCTGGGAATCCGTCTGTCAGCAGCTGGTTAACCAGGGCAGTGAAGAGCTGGTAGGGCACGCCAGGAACAATATGTTCCTTTGTTTTTTACCCTGACCTCCTCCTCCTCTGCGGGGTCAACTGGGCTTCGCTCGGACCACTTACCTCCTGATTTCTGTACACACACATAGGAGTGGGCTAATGTGTAAAGATACACTCCAAGATGATTGACAGTCGAACTCTTGAAGACTATCGGGATAGACCAAAACAAACACAATCATGTAAATCAGCCTTGACAAAAGACAAATAGAGCGTAAAAATGGGCGCGCAACGGTCAGTTAGCATCTAGCTATTTAGAAGTGTAGGAGGGAGGAGATTTCTTTGGAAGTGGAACTGGAAAAAAAATCCATAAGTGGATGTTTGGACCAACTTGTTTTTTTACCCTTATCAATTTCTGCATTCAACCATCATACTTGGTCCTGAACTTCACCATGGGTCTTTTGCAGAACCTTGAGGTAACAGATTGTGAGAAAATGGTGGCGAAACAGAAATGAGAAATGAAAATGTCCTTAAAAGATTTGAGCCATTCTTCTCTGTTACACAGCAGTAGGAATCAAGTTGTCTTCGTTACAAGTTCTAGGTGGAGGAGTTCCCTTTGTAGCTTGTGTTAGCCCACCTGGAGTACTTGAGGTCAGCCTCGGAGAGATCCCTCAGATCAGGGGTGTCAAACTCATGTTGGTTAAGGGGCTGCATTACAACCTAATTAGATGTCAAGCCGGACCAGTACAATCGTAACATAATTACCTATAAAAAAAACAATAGGTCCATGTTTCCTCTTTGTTTTTGTGCAAAGAAGTACGAAATGTTCTGTACGATATGAAGCTAAGTCTTCATATTCATTGAAAACATCTCCTGAACATGAAGTGTTTGAGTATTTTTTTTTTTTTTCAAAATTCATCAAGTGAGCCAGTTTTGACCCGCAGGCCGTATGTTTGTAATAGATGTAAAGTGTTCCCACTTTCTATAGAAACTGGTAACACGACATCAGAAAGTACCTCTGAAGGCAACACCAAACAGTCAGCTTCACCATGTCAGTGGTCAGTCAGTGAGGCCAACAAGGTTCAACTCCCTTCCTTCAAGTTTGGAATTAGTCGACTGGACTGGGTTGAGTTTCTAAAGAGAGACGGGAAGATTGACAGCTGAGAATGAGGAGTTTCTTCACAAGTTTAAAGTGTAAATCCAAAAGATTTTAAGAATGTTTTCCACATGTTTGCTGTAACTATGCTTGGACAGGAAATGGATTCCCTGGAAAGAGGATGTAGGAGCTGATGGTGCTACGCTGGAAATGATCAGGAAAAATAATCAAAGTGTGAGCAAGTGTTAATGAGGGGGAACGCCTGCAGCGTTGCTTCCTTCATAAGTGTTTGTGTGTGTGTGTGTGTGTGTGTATGTGTGTGTGTGAGGATGTGGATGTAATGATGATGGATGGAGGCTGTAAGAGGGATGGAGGCAGCTGTGAGCAGAGAGATGGTACTCCCGGGGTGACTCCCCCTGTATTTTCTGTGTCGTATATCCATCGCTACAAAACCAAAGCATGGAATGTTTGACTTCCATGCTTTGGCAGAGACCGTTCCTTTACTCTGTCGACAAAGATCCTTTTGTCAGAGGATCCTGGGAATTCCGTGTTTGTGTCTTTACGTCTGTGCTTTCCCATGTTTCCTCTGTAGCCTGCGGGCAGACAGCTGTGTTGCTGTGCCTTTATCAACAGATGTTGCGGCGTTCCATGCCCTCCTCTGATTTTCTCTCTCTCTCTCTCTCTCTCTCTTCACCCTGGAGCTCCTGCTGTGAGGCAGTTTACATCCGCTTATTATCCTGGAGATTATATTATACAAGAGTTTTCCAAACCTCTGTCAAGGATGAGCCAGACACGATAATGTCAAAATGCCCAAGGGACAACAGCTTCTCGTTAACGCATGTATTCAGTGCATTACAAATACTATTGTTCATTTAGGAATGTAACATAATCCAAAACACCTAGCCGACGGTGTCCTGCAAAACCCATTAAACATCTCAGAAAGAATGAACTGTAGCAAAAATACAGATGAATAGTAAAATATTACAAAACAGACAAAAATGACAAGAAGTTCAGAAGTTACTTGTATTCAGAAGTAATAGCAGTTGTAGTTGTCTTAGGGAGTAGCTCTGCAACCCTAGACAAAACAGCTCAAGTTACGTCTAAACAAACTTTCTAAACGAGAAATAGCTGAAGGATAGCGAAAAAATAGAAATGTTTACTGTAAGTTCCCTGTTTGAAAACTGGGTGACCTTTGCCCCGTGCACCTAATAAGTGACAGCAGGGCCAGTCACAGCACCAGTACGGGGATCGTCCCTCGTTTCTGCTCAGATATCGTCATGTCTGGCTAGCTGACTTAATGTCTAAGGAAATATCCTAGTCGCATGTGTGTGTTTTTTTTTGTTTTTGTTTTTTGTTGTCTTGGCACAGGGTGAATGAATCAGCTGCACCTGTGTGAACAGATGTACAGTGGAACATCACCGAACAGGTTCATGTGATTAAACCCCTGTAACTATCAACAGTAAGATAACAAAGAGATTTATGTTGCTTAGCTAGGAAACCATGGATTATAGTGTGTGAGTCAAACTTAATTGTTACATAATGAAGTTCTATGGTTTCAAAATGCATAGGCTGCAATGGACCCTTTTAGCCCAAACATTTGCATAAATATACCAAAGATAAGATAAGATTAGTTTCTGGTTGATGCTTAAGGATTATTATTAGGAATGTCCGATATTAACTTTTTGCCGATATCCAATATTGTCCAATGGGATTAGCAAAACTCACAAGATCGGCTAAATGTCGTCAAAATTTCATTAGGACAAGAAGTCTACCAATATTTTGTCCCTTTAAATATGAAATCTAACAAAATGTTTTTCTGACACACTTCAGACCCGAGCACATTAACAACTACCACAGTGGATTTTGATTCTAAATGAAAATGATTATTCAAACCTCGCAGATCCTTCCAAGTTGTTAAGTTGAAACCTATTGTCTTGAGCTCTTCTGTATTTTTACACAATTAGCTGGACGTCATACCTACTCAAAAAGTAAAAGGTTCACACAGCTGTAAGCAGCACCAGCAGACCGAGCTGATGTCATACGATGTGATGCGTTCAGACCTCAGACCCAGTTCACTTCACCAGAACCACTCTGGGGACACAGCGGTAGAAATACTGCAGGGAAAGTTTCTATTTTGAAAACCTGACTAAACTCCATTCTCAGGTTCTGTTGGTGTCAAATTAAAACCGAGACTCCAGGCGAACATTTACCCAGCTCTAAAAAACCACAGTTGAGGCCACATGTTCCAATGATTTGTAACATTTTTACAGTAAGAGGATGGAAATCCAAAGATCTGGTGTATTTGTCTAACAGGAGAAACATTTGGATGTGTTTCCACTGTTGGCAGACGTGTTCTGTGCCTCAGTCATATAACACTTCCAGAAATTATTGGTTATCTTAACCATTACCTAAGAAGTGCATTAAGCTGCTAAAACTAATAACAATTCCAGAGACTATCCAGAGGTTTAGCGCCCTCTATGGACTCATGATTGGCCTTTGATGCACTGGCCCACATCATCCTGGTCAACAAACAAGAAATGTTGATCAGGCTAAACATTATTTTTAGTTTCTAGTTTTAAATCAATAATTTTTGCACAAAATGATGCCTATATTCATTCTAGGCTGATGACGTCTGTTGTTCATTTCTCCCCATGTTATAATATCTAACCCAGTCCAGCCAGGTCACTCATCTTAATGGGCCAAAATATACTTTGTAGCAGGTTTCACTTCCTGTTCACTATCAATAACAAGTGTTAATATTGCGGATGCAGGCAAGCAACCAGCCCCCTGCTGGCTACTGTATGTCCTGTTCAGTGCTTAAACCTGGAATTTACAAAATAACGCCTATCACGAACCTGCTGGAGTGTGTTGGATAAGGAGTCAGGACGAGAAAGTGATGGTTTCAGGGTTGTGTTGTGGTTTGGTTCTGGATCGGTTTGACCCTGTTGAGGTCAGACAGTTGATTGTTGCCAGAGGGTGGGTGAAAAAGTGGTATTGTTTTTAACATCTTTTTTATATGTAAAACCTACTGAATTCCTAACTAAATATTTGTCCATAAGGTGCTTGAATCTGGAAACATTTTCAAAAATAATTATGTCTGCCGATCGTTGTCTAGTTAGCTGTAGTACAAGAGATCGACAAAAAGTTTCACTCTTGCTGATTTGACTAAATTACGGCGTAGCCAAAAGAGCGTACAAGATTTGTAGACTTGCACTGTACGGCGTAGCCAAAAGAGCGTACAAGATGTGTAGACTTGCACTGTACTAGTAAGCTAGTGTTGAGAAGTGTCTTTGCTTATTTCCTATTCTGGCTGTGTGGATACATTTAAGTTATCCTCTAATTATTAGTTTTGCAAGTATCTTTTTTTTTTTAATGTGAACTTCTTGTTTGCTAATTTTAATACGATATTGTTATGAAGTTTGCTAGCTGTGATGCTATAGGACTCGTCATTGCTAACTAGACCAAGGGTTCGACTTAGGGTTTGTTATTGTATTGGTAATTTTGCTATTACGATTATTATTATGATGATGATTATTATTGTTATTATAAAGCTTTGCAGTTGTTTATGGTTTTTTAGCGTTTTAGCTTTTAGCTATGACTGTAATATATTAAACTTATATTTGTGTTACTTTTAGCTATTTTTATTACTAAAATCTGTGATATCAAAACTCTTAATTATTTGGTATGATTAAGGAAATTAAATTCATAAAAATTAAGTGTTCTGTTTTAGTTGCTAACGAAAAAGGAAAAGGGGAAGAAGAACGGAGAAGTTTGTTCTTGTAATGTCAGGAAATGTCTTTGCCAGAATGGACTTCATTCTCCTTCTTGTTACCTAAACATCAAATGTCTTAGTTCTTGCAGAGTTGAGTGTCAGACCGGAGTTTCTCCACTGTCCCTAAATGGTATATGGGTAATTTTCTTGTGTATGTATGTGGCTGTGTTAAAGTCACTTCTCGTTTCTGAAGCCTTTCACCTGGATAAATGTCTGATCCTGCGGTAGGACTGTTTTTCTGATGGACCTGCGGAGAGTCTTAAGTTTAGTGTGTAAGTGTTGGTGTCTTCACAGGCCCTTTGCTGTGGTCTCACCACCGTCTCTAGTTCTGCTGTTTTCAACTGCGGTCTCCTTGTATAATCCTGATGTTGTGTGTTGAAGACCACGGCTGACACCGGTCCTGATACCTCCGCCTATTCTTCTGCCAGAAAACCTTTATGATTCGGGAAAAAAAAGACGAGGCGAGGACAAACTGAAGACGACTGTGTGTTTTCTTTTCTAACCGGTGTCCAAAATCCACACTGCAGGAAGTAGAGGCGAAGGGAGTGTGTGAATGAGTGGGTTCTTGTCGTTTTGTGCTTCGCTGCACGTATCGTAGCAGTAACATGCATGTGTGCGCAGAGAAGACCTGCCCGTGTGAATCTGCAGAGAAGAGCTATTGTTTTATAAATACTCAACTGTAACCATGAGGGGTTAGCATGCCAGAAAACTATGCACAAATGTTTCCACAATTAAACTGTGCATGTAATTAAATGAAGTTTTATCTGAAGTATCACTTTACATTAGCTTACTTTTAGCCATTGTACGCTTAGATTTTATTTATTTATTTTTTAAACATTGGTAGCAGTCAGCCCTGAGGGATTGGCTTACTCTGATAACATTAACTACTTGTTGATCAACTTTTACTTCTTTCTCATCAACATTTGGTATTATTATCTAATTGTTGTTTAGTGACACTGGGGTGGTGTTAAGTTTCCCAATTTTTTAAGATAGTTTTCAGTTAATTCAGGCTAATCTAAAAGTGTGTTAAAACGCCGCAATAATGACTATTCCACAATAGTCAGCAAAAGAAAACAAAATGAAATGCTTTACGATGGTGCAAAAAGGTTAGAATACATTTTTGTGTGCAGGGAACAGAGAAATTAAAAATATCTTTCCACGCAGTATCCTCTGGTTATCAGAGGATTACAGGTTTGAATCCTATCTTGGCAGCCTGTGTTGGGTCAAGCACTAAATTGCCATGTTTTAAGGGGTGCCCCAGAAAGCAGCTACTGATGGGTAATAGGTAAATACATAGGAGAAATGTCATATATATATATATATACAGGTGTCCTTGGTTTATGACCTATGGCATTTAGTGGTTACGTCTCCATTTCCCATAAATGTATCGAGAAAGTCTTGTTCCATCATTCAGATGCATGGCCTTAAAACAACAAGGGGAATTAGTTTGTGTTTGCAAAGCTGACAAATACCTCATTACACAACACTATACGTAGAAGACGGTTTTGTTTACATTCAGCAACCTAACTTTGGATTGTGCTGTTTGTGTTGGGGTTTTTTTTTTGGGAACATTTTTCCCTTCATTATGGCTCCCAGGTGTAAGTCCTACTCTTCTGATGTTTTTATGTCCTAGATTATGACCACAAACTATCACCTTATTAGCGTAGGTGAGTGACAGAGGTACTGATGTACGGTATGTTAGTTCCGACTTCGGCGAAAATCGAGTTATGTCGCACCGCAGGAACGGCACTCCGCCGTCACCCTCTGTAAAGTATATGTACAGTGAATAGGAGAGCTGCTTCAGGGTTAGAGTAGTAATGTATCTGCTGCGTGGTTGTCGACTTATTGAAATTCTAAAGTTTCCTCTCATCTCTCTCCTCAACCTTCCATCCTGCCGTGTGTACACCCTTTCATCTGCCTCTCCTCACCTCCTCACCTTCTCCCAGAGTGTAATGTGCGTCTGGCTGCAGTGGGGGCTTTCAGAAGGTATTAGTGTAGGACATTAGTACGGTATCATCAGAGCTTAGCAGACCATGGTCCAGAGCAGGTGAGACAGCAGGGATTTCCTGTCTCTGAGGACACTCTGTATCACTTTAGCTCTGGGCCTCAGTGGATGGATGGATGGATGTGAGGCCAAGACGAGAGAGTTTCTCTGACATCTACACACACAATACACACTAATGTCAGGGCACTAATGTGCAGCCTACACAAAGGGATTAGTGGTGTCACTAGTGTGTGTTACAGTTTGTGACTGTGTGTGTAGTTGAGTACAGAACAAAGCTCAGTATTGAAGCTGATGTGCAGCCAGTGTAGCTACAGTATATGAGATAATAAATACTTTACCATCTACCAACTGACTGTTCTTTCAGCTTTAATGACACGTTTGTGTGTGGAGTGGAACATTCTGTCCGAATATTTGGACAAATTCTTTACTATTCTAATACAGGGGCTCCTCGACTTATGTCAGAGTTCTGTTCCTACGGCATGACTCAGATTTTGCCATGAGTCGGAACTCACATAGTGTACATACTGTAAGTGTCAGTCGCCTATGCCTATTAGCTACCAAGCTAAACACAAATCAGTTTTTGGTCATTTTATCTCAAGACTGTCTGCATTTTTTTTTTTTAAATTTATAACACATTTTGACCAACATATAGCTGTTAATCATTTATTTATTTGCCATTATATATATATATATATATATGTAGTTTTGTAGTACAAAACTACATATATATATATATATATACATATATATATATATATATATGTATATATATATATATATGTAGTTTTGTACTACAAAACTACATATATATATATATATATATGTATATATATATATATATATGTAGTTTTGTACTACAAAACTACATATATATATATATATATATATGTAGTTTTGTAGTACACCCTGAACACCGTTTTCCTAATCCCTGTTTCATTAATTTGTTGAGATTGGTCCATCTGCACATGTTCAGAAGTTACAGAGTAACCCTACCGGAGTCGTGTGAGTGTGCCAAGTGTGAAAAACGTCAAAATATTGGCGACGTATTTATGACAAACACGTGCACGAGTAACACTGGAGGTTAAATAGGTTCAGTCACTGCACTGTGGCCATAAGTGACTGGAAATGTAATCAGGCATTGAAGAGCAACAAGGGAGAACACACACACAG
>NC_024316.1:4461306-4474723 GCF_000523025.1 Cynoglossus semilaevis | reverse complement strand
TGTATTGCAGAGTAAAAGTTTTTCATTCATAAATCAACGTCTCCCACTGACCTTCACCCACTCATATGGAGCCGTCTTCCCTTTGTCTCTCGTGCAGGTGGATGCTCTGCGTGTGCGTCTGGAGGAGAAGGAACAGTTCCTGACAAAGAAGTCCAAGCAGCTGCAGGACTTGAATGAAGAGAAGAGCACACTGACGGGAGAGATCAGAGACATGAAGGACATGCTGGATGTCAAGGAGAGGAAGATCCACGTTCTGCAGAAGAAGGTACTGAAAGTATATTTATTTATTTATTTCCCTGAATGAAGAATTACAACCACGGTCCCAGGGTCAGCATTGTGTTTTTTTTAAAAACAAATAGTCAACGTTGACATCTTGAATGACAGGATAAAAGTCAGTTTTGACATTTGTCAACAACACGTCTTTGGCCCTAACAAAAACACAGACATACTCATGCCCTTCATTTTACCTTCATTATCTGTATTTGGTAGTTTAAGATTTACAATAAGTAAAGCAGGCAGACTATCAGCCTGTATTTTCATATAGATTTTGATTGTTTTTATGTCTGATACTGTAACTTGGAGTATCTGTCGATACCTTGGCTACAGTTGTTTGTTTTGTTTTTTTCGATATTTGCATTGGACCGACATCCTCGCCCTATTTCGTTTTGTGGCTACGTCGCCATCTGCCATTAATTTATTAAGAAAGTCGTGTTCCATCATTCCGAAGCACAGCATTAAAACAAACTTTGCATGGAAAACCGCACAGACTAATACGCCGTCACGAGCTGTTATGTGTGGAAGTTTGTTTAAATTTGCCAGTTGTACGCCATACTTTGGATTGTGCTTTAGTCGCTTTCTTTTGTTTGTGTTGTTTGTTTTTTTTGAAACAAATAGTCAACGTTGACATCTTGAATGACATTGTTTTTAGATGTTGTTTTTATGACCTGGATCTTGATGTTACCACTTTGTTAGCATAAGTGAGTGACACAGGTACTTATGTACAGTATGTGAGATTCGACTCGCAACAAAACATCAGTTATGCTTCACTGCAGAAACAGAACTACCCCCTTGTACTGGGAAGGGGCAATTAATATGTGGTATTAAAATCTGAAAATGTGTCTAAAAAAACAGCCAACTTCTCAACCTAGAAAAGCAGGTGATTATAATTACTCCTCCTCTGCATTGGGTAGCTGCACACAGACCACCACTCCTCGGAGGATTCACATTTTGTCGTACCAGTATGCTGCTGTCAGACTGCTATCATGCACAAAATCTAAGCACAGAATCATTTAGTGCAGAACCAAATAAACATGAGCTTTCTCATGTAAACACTTGAGGCGCTACAAGTTAGTTGTCATCTGTACCAACACGGGGTAGACAGACAGTGAGGCTGTACAGTTAGTCAACCTCTTAGACTGTTTACAGTGGTGTGACGTCTTCCCTGTTATTTCCACGTAGACGTGTTCAACATCCACCAGAAACGTTCTAATCTTAGCTGAAAGCTCATATAAACCTTAAATAAAAAAGATGCACAGAAAAAAAACCCGACCCAGCTGTTTGGCCCGCGGTGTGTACACAGCCGCAGCCAGATCACGCAGATTTCCAAACTGTAAATTTGACCCAATCTCTGACCCAGATTCTCTCAACTAGAAGCAAAGTTGTTCTTAACCATTGAAAACAAAACGCCAATTACAAATATGGTCATGACGCGTTAATTATTTTGTCTGAAAATCACTGAAAACTGTAATCAGTGAACAACTACATCAGCACCCTCCCTTCAGTCAATAATTTTCACTGGGAAACGTAGGTTTAATGGATGGTGATCCCCTGGCAGAAGAGTTGGACCGATAACGCATTCACTCATTAGTATTTAAAGGTAAAGGCACAGAAAATGGCCGCCCTTAAGCTAACTGACAGTCTCTCATTGTTTCTGCCTATCTTTTAGCCACCGTCTTTTAATTTAAATGAAATACATTTTCTGGACTTTAGACAAGATTTAGCTATTGTTTTCATGTATGATACCGATCCTGAGTATTGTATTGGATCGAGCCATCACTCGTTTTCACTAATGTTATTTTTATGTATCTGACTTTTAACTATCTCCTGGACTTCCTTTATGGCTACTGAAGCAGGCCAAATTTTTTTTTTTACACTCAACGTACGTCAACAGGTGTTTCACTCCATTAGCTTTATCTCTCTCCACGAGCTTCAGCCTGATAGGTTTTCCAAACTTCCCATTTCCCAGCAGTCCCAGCGGGCTATAACTTACAGCTCGAGCCTCCAGGGTTAAAGCAGGCAGCAGTGGAGCTGAGACTCGGAGCTTGTTTCCTTTCTGCTCCTTTCAGACTGTATAAGTTACCACAGCCATACACTAAAACACACTGACACACTCGGTGTGTGTTTGCAGGATGTATGTTGTTCTCAGGAGACCAAAAATCAAAATGCCAAGGACGTTATTCCCTAACAAAAACACGGCCGGCTCATTCTCCAGCCACGTCTGGGCCGATCTCTCATCCAGCAACACATCTGTGTGTGTGTGTGTGTGTGTAGAACGAGGGCGACCTATACCTGAAATTAGATTTGCAGGGGTCGATTTTTGGCACCAGTAGAGATTCTGCTGTCAACTAAAATTTCGAAATCGCCAATTCGCACACATTCATTCATCATTTTGACTTTTTTAAAAGCTGGCAGGTTGTAAATACAAATTACAGCTGTCAGATATATGCAGTGGTGAGTGTTGAAGTTACAGTGGATGTAAGATAAACAGGAGTGAAGTTATGTTTGCTTTACTGTATATATGAGAGTGATGTGACCAGTGATTTACCACTACTGCTGCATCTGTGCCAACAGCCCAGCAAACTCAAGAGAACGTTTAAGTTGTCCTTGTTTCAAATTTGTTCTGGAATATTAGCTTTGGTGCATATTCAGGTATGTCTCGAAGAAATGTTTTTTCTGCAGGTTTAGTGTTTAAACTTAATATCGTTTCAGTTTAGATAGTGTATTACCGTAAAACATAATGCAGCAAGTGCATTATGGGTAGTTTTGAATAGTAAAAAAAAAACAACTGTTAATGTGGCAGAAATTGTTTAACGTCCTAGGATAATAGATACTGTAGGATAAGAGAGGGAGCTGGGGCCAGTGGACGGGGCCAGAGTGTAAGTAATTAATTAAAATAATTAAAATGGTTGCTGAATATTAGCCCTAACAGAGCATTAGTGTTTGACATCAGTAAAAGAATAATAGTTTAATGCTAAGAACTGGAGGCTGACTTTAGGTGAAACTGATGAGACACTGTGATCTCCATCTCCCCAGTATCAGGACAGCGAACAGTACGGGTTCTGTCCAGACACCAGGATATACGGTGCATAATGATGCATTTATTTATTTATTCATCATATTTGGTGCCACCTTGTTTTCCCTCCCCTTTTTGGTCGAAGTGAAAGCGAGGGTTTTGGAAGGTGCACATGAAGAACCGGTGGTAGTCTGATTTAGGCTCCGGTGCACATGAAGAACCGGTGGTAGTCTTTTAAAAATCTGCCTTTAGCCGTTCAGAAGTAAAGAGGTGTCCCTCATCATCGTCAGCAAACCACAGATTTGATTACGTCTGCTTCAGGACTGAGCTTTGAAAAAAACAAACTTGTGTGTGTTGGTGGCGGGAGGTTGGAGAGGAGGGGAGAGTTGTCCTGTATACAAGAGGCCGCTGAAGTTAGTTATGATTGTGTCTCACAGGGTTTCCCTTAGACCAGGGCCACAGACGTGGGTCAAAAGTTGTACTCTTACTGTGCTTTTTGAATGAGTTGCACTCGCAACGATATTTAAATGGGTCAGTGACGATGGTAAGAAGAGTGTCCGCTATTGTATGTCCCAGAACTCATTATTATTACATTGTTCAGGAAGTCTGTATCAGACAAGTTGTTCGTATTACTAAGTGTCCTTGAAGTAGCTCAGAGTTTCAGAGAGGTCAGTGACCCCTGCTTTAGACTATCTGGAGGGCACAGTCGTTAAACGTGATAAAGAAAGGAAGTGATAGAAAATCCCTCGCCCTTCTGAGTATATCACCTACTCTCTGTCTGTCTTTTGGGCAGTGTAGTTAGGTAGGTGTGGTTGAACAAAAGCCACATCATGAGAAAGTAGTAAGTAGAGGACAACTGGACTGTTTTTGTTTCCTGAAGACATTTGACCTCTCACCCAGAAGGCTTCTATAGTTCTTCATTTTGGTTCAGGGGCTGCGTACAGCCTGATTAAATGATGGGTGGGCCGGACCAGTACGAGCATAACATAATTACTTATCAATAACAATAAGTCAATGTTTCTTGTTGTAGAAGATATTCATAATTAATGAAATATAATTATACAAAACATCATGAACATGGAGCATTTTTGTTTTTCTTTTACTTTCAAAATGTATCAAGTGGTCCAGACGGAGCCCCCTAGTGGGCCGGTTTAGCCCCTGGGCCTTATGTTTGAAACCCCTGTTTTAGAAAATCAGATCCATGGTGTTTGTGCTACTGAAGTAGAATGCTCCGTGCACTGACATGCTCTGCGACCAAATCAGTGAAAAGCATCAGTGATGTGTGGCTGGTGTGTGTTTATTTGTAACACCACTACATTTGACAAAAACAAACAAACCAACCAACCAACCTTGAAGCCCAGTGTGGAGTGCAGTGATAGGCTTTCCAGATGGCGTTCTGTTTTCATTGATCCACGCGTACAGTAGATAATTTGTCACCGTCTCACGTTGTTCCTGTGTGTGATCTTGATAGATCTGTGAGGAGGCCACCAATGCCTTTCATCCTAATGGATTCCATCTGACCAATCACAGGGCAGAGACAGAGCTACAGATAAGCCGTCGGGGCTGGGGAGGTTTCGGGGAAAACAGCTTGTAATCACCTCCTCCTTTTTCTCCTCTTCCTCCTCCTCCTCAGCTCCTATCGGTAATCAGGGAGGTTAATAGTCCGGGCCTGAGGCTCACTGATTGGAGCCAGGCTCCACATACGTCAGGACAGGTCTTCAAGTGGGTCAGTGTCCACAGGTGGTTGAACCAATGTCCATCTCCTGGGTCTGACCAGAACACACCAGTACATGTACTGATGGTCCATCTCCTGGGTCTGACCAGAACACCCCAGTACATGTACTGATGTTGGACTTTGACTTGAATAATTATGCTTAAAGGTGCTGCGGTTGTTGCACCTGCTGACAGTGGAGTGTGAGGTTGTTCAACATGGACGACTGACAGATGTACCGTTTCTTTTCTTTTCTTTCTTCCTGTCCTACTTCTGTCTCTCCTTCCTATCTCTCTCTCCCGTCCCTCCCTTCACTGTTACTTAAAAAGAGGGAAAAGAAAAACAAAAAAATGCTAATGGGATCTGGATGCAGGAGAAAGCATCCAGGTAATTACCCAGCAATCACTGCAGCATTCCTCCACTCAGAGGGGCAGAGATAAGCTTTCAGCCTAAAGAGCACGGAGGTCGATCGATCTGGCTAGCACACATGCGCACACACAACATGTACACAAACAGAGAGCTGTAGCTTCACTGACACATGAAGGTGCAAAAAGGCAAGGATTTAATCCAGGGATTCCCAAACTTTTCCATGCCCCCCCCACCCCCAAACAGAATTAGCTTCTGACTGGGGATATAACATGAGGTGCGTTCAGGTACCATTGGAAACCCGAGCATCTGACAACTACGGCAGTTTTGATTTGGGTCCCCTTGCGGGCCCCCTTTGAAAACCACTGATTTTAATCAATAGAAAATCCTAAACAGGAACCCTTTTTGACACTAGATGGCAGTGAACCTTACTTTTGCCGGATGCTCTAATGATATTTGAGAAAATAAAATTGGTTGGACTGTATAGTCCAACCAATCAGCAAAGCCCCTTGCTCAGGTACCTGGGTGTGTGTGTGTTCATCAGAGAACAGCATTGTAACACCATGCTCACCAAACGTTTTTTATTAGACTATTCAATAGATCAATAGATGAGACCACAATGTCTACCCTGGAGATTCAGGCCAGGACTCAGCTGTTCATCCTTACCAGAGAAGACGGGCAGGTTGAGAGAGAAGGAAAGAAGCCACTTGGAGAAACAATCACTCAACAGAGGAGATGACTTGAAGGCACCATCTCTCAGCCACTTAACATGTTGTCCTGAGAACTCGGCAAACAACACAGTTTCACGTGATCTCGCCTTAAGTGGACGATGAGGTTCTGACGTGACAGAGTGACATTTGTCAGGCTCATGGACGGCTTGGGAACTTACTCAGAGGGGACAAGTACCCAAACATGAAAGAATGTTTGTCCCCCTGGACCGCATTATTTGGCTCTACTTATTTATGTGAGTCAGCCTCTTCCCCACATGAAGATTATTAATTCCAAATACTGTTCCACCATGATGGATCATCATGTGGAGTCCTGCTTCAAGCTGGCTACCAGTCGCTACTGTCCTGACTCTGCACAACCGGCTGATTCTGATCAGTGCAAGTCATAGTCGCAGTAAAGTAATGACCTGTATGTACTGCATAGTAACATGCCCCCATAAGTCATAGTCGCAGTAAAGTAATGACCCGTATGTACTGCATAGTAACCTTGAATGCAGATATTCAAGGTACATTCAATTGTATTTGTATGTATGTATATGTATGACGCATCCTCAGTTTACAAATAAATATATAAATAGATATATTGGCACCCCTGCATAAAAGGCTATTGTAAACAGACAATGCTGACAAAGCTTTTTTTTTTTTGCCTCTGTAAATGTATTCCTGGCAGATCAACGCAAAGGAAATCCTCATTCGGCAGCAGTTTGAACCCCAGAAACCTCGTTTCCCTTCTTAGAAAGTAAGAATAACTTTCACTCGACGTGCTCTTAAAAGGTGCACCACTTCAGAACCCGAGCTTCCTTCCTGTCTGCTCCTATCTCTTCCTTCTCCTCGCCCTCATCCTATGAAGTCATTGCCCTCTGAGGTTTCCCTGTGATATCAGTTGAGTCACGACGCCTGCTGTCATGTAAGCCTGCCGTGACATCAGCAACGTCCTTTTTTGACTTCTCCAGCTACACACGGCTACTGAAACTCATCCTCACTCGGTGAAGAAGTGTTGATGTCAGTAAGGAAAGCAAAGTTTTACATTTTCTCATCTTGTCAAAAGAGGGTTTTGAACTGGCAGGTGATTGCAGTGTGCCACATGGGGGCGCCAACTCACGGGGTATCAATGCCTCCAGAGACGATCAGTGTCTGTGGTGTTCTGTGTGACATGGGCAGAGATGAGATAGTGAGGATATTTTCATTTCTTCTTTTTACTATTTAACAGCCATTTTATATTTGACAATACAATCATGTTTGTGGAAAGAATTGTTAGTTTTAAACTTGTTTAGTTTTTTTAGTTTTCTGGCATTCTGGCTTAAATCATCATCAGTTCACATTTTTTGGATTTTAAAGGATTTTTTTTAGGATTTTAAGGATTATTCTAAAACTAATATTTACAACCCTATTCAGGATTATTTCTCCGTTCACATTTTTTGGATTTTAAAGGATTTCTTTTTAGGATTTTTAGGATTATTTTAAAACCCTATTCAGGATTATTTCTCCCTCCCTGTAGCAATTTTTAAAAAACATGTATCATGTTGACATCATGGATCCCTTTTGTTCAAATTCTTCACATCTGGCCCCTGTTGAAAAGGGATTGAGAGCTGTGTTTGAGAGCAAAATGATTATTTTTTTCATCAGAGGCAGGAGTTTGCAGGTGTAAATGTTTAGCGTACACTGATACACAAACGGATGCTAAAAAGAAACGCACACACACACAACCCCATGAACATGTTTTACTTAGATCCCAGCAGGTGATTGTGCAGTTGTTAGTAGCAGTGTTATTTTTCCAGTGTGTAGCCTTTCATTAAGTCTGGGTTTGACTGTGACCTACTTTCCTCTGGGGAAGAACACACTCGTCTGCTGCGCATTGTTCGCCGGGAGGTTATTTTTTTTCTCCACGGTGCCAAAATCTCAGGGTTTTTGTCCTCGTATTTTTAGAGGCATTGACAAGCTCTGAAAAATGATGTTCACAAATGGTGACCAGTTATTGTTTGGTCCCTTTTTAAGTTTTCCAAAAGACATTTAAAAATACAGAATGATTGTGTTTTTCATGGCAGTCACTCTTCGAACTGCACGGTTTCTCTGAGAACCGATTCTTCTCCAGGCCACAGAGTTCTAAGATCTGGGTTTTGGAAAGAAGACAGATGGTTCAAGAGGATTTGTGGCTCTGCTGCAGAACAAACTCTTTTTCTAAGATGCTGATTTTGTTTTTAGGCCCTGATACCATTTCTTTGACGCCTCTCCAATTACATTAGTGCTCAGCATGTAATAATCATGATCAAACCCTGCAGACTGGAACCTCAGCGGAACAGAACGGCTCACGCTGGATTTATGATCTCGCAACGACCAGAGAAGAAAAACTGCTGTTTTTCACAGCTGTTAACTTTTTCATGCATATTTATTAACGGTTGTATGAAAACAGCCCCAAAGATTTGTCTTCAATTCCACAATTGACGTAATAAATGCCGTTTCATAATGTTTTGATAACAAATTGTGTCTTTTCAGACTAATTTCACCCTCACGTTTCAGTTTAGTTTTAAAAGACAGTGTGTCAAACAAGGGGCCTGTGGGCCAAAACCGGCCCGCTAGCTTGCTAACAACGCTAATAATACAATATACTGTGTATATGTATATATTATATATAGTGCATAACACAGTATAATCGATGACATTACTTGTCCACATGTCAATTGCTGCGCTAGGGTTAGCCAGCGACAGGCTGCTAACCTGCAGTAGCATGATGTGAATTGAAACAGCTCTGTTAATGCTACCTCGGAAAAAAGGTTAGCCTGTCACTGGCTAACCCTATACAGCAATTGACATTTGGACAAGTAATAACAACAACAAACTCCTTGCTATAAGTCCAGAGGTATTGAGGCCGTGGTTCTCAGCAGCATTTTGAAAAGTCAAGGTCAGTGAAAGGTAACTGTGCATCAACACTCCCATATTTTCTGTAGGGCCTGGGTTTGTGTCCTATCAGCAGCTCAAAGATAAAGTTATCAGAGACAAAACAGCTCAGCTGTAAACAGAGAAGAGACGTACAGTGTCTCAGGACACACACGTGTGCACACACACACGCTTCAGAGTCTAACAGTGGGTGGTCTTCTTTAGTAGGAGGTGTATTTGCATCTGGTGTGATCACACACACCAGGTATGTCCAAACTCTGGCCCTGGGGCCAGTACTGGTACTTCCAGAGATTTCTGTAGAAATTAGTTTTATGTAACAGATCATCGTTGGACCTGTTTAAATGGGATTTCTTCAACTTCTTTCCCCTCATTTGGCTAACCGTTAGTCAGTTTAATGTCTGTCTGAGCAAGATCAGGTTCTTTCAGTGTGGGTTATAGCAAATTTTGGTACCTAACCTTATGTTGTTAAGTTCAAATCGACAAAGAAAGGGCCTAAAAACGAACAAAGCTGCTCTATTTTGAGTTTTCAGAGTTTTCAGTTGTAGAGAATTCTTATCTAAGTGCAAAAAATGCTCAGGAAAACTCTGTGTCAAACCAAGTGACCTTGTTGTTGTAGGTGGTCTGTTGCAGTGGGAGGTTGAGATGACACACACACACATACACACACACACTCACAGACCAACACTCACAGTTCAATGATAAAAACCATGAGGTAGCCTTACAGATAAAATAAATGACTTTTCTCCTCAATCTCGAGAACTGAGCTACTGAAAGAAAAGCCCTTTCTTTCTTTTTTTCCCCCCTTTCAGTTGCCCCGCTCTGTGCCTGTCTACAAAAGGCATTTCTCATTGACTCTTGTGTGTTTAGAGTTTGGAGAACTCTGTCAGAATTCCTGGACCTCATTCCCATATCCACGCCTCACGTGACATCCCCTCTCATCTTAGTTTTTCCTCTTTTTTCTGCACAATTTCACAGGAGGCTAAGAGTGACGAAGGAGCTAAATATCTCATCCAGTCTGTTTTTTGTGTGCAGGCCAAAGCAAACCCGAGCCTGGCGAAGAATGTAATCATTTATCTAAGAGTGGAGGGGACATGCTCAATCTGAGCTGAAATAAGAGTTTCTGTGCTGCCCACAGGGACAGCATGCACGGCTGCATGTGTATACGTTTAAGTGCAGAATGAGAAAAAAAAAAGAAAACTCAGCTGATGTCCAGTTTCCATGCTTTTACAGCCACGGGCCTGTAAGTGCTGCTTGGTTTGTTTGTACTTGCTGCCGTGTTTACTCTGTGTCTACACAAGCATGTTGCAGTGTCAGTCTGCAACAGGTTTCACCAGTGCATGCTGGGTATGCGTGGATATCACACCCTCAAGTGTCTCCTTTTTTTATTGGCCAAAAGGTGAATCGCTGCATTACCTCTGTGTTCCTCTGTTATCATAGAAAAATACTGTGGATTGAACTGCTGTCCATGTGAACACTAGTTTAACGAACGTTTTAATGCACGAGTTTCAATCATTTCATCCTGATTGGTTCTTTTCAATGGTGCCCAGACTAATGTAAATAAAAAAATATAACTCAAAATCATTCTTATATTTTGAGAGCACTGTCCTTAGTTCAAGTTAATGGTGAAAATATGGTTAAAATCTGTCTAATCTGGAACAAAAACAATTCTTTAAAAAAAACACAAATGTGTTTTTAATTTGAAAAACTAAAGTTTTTTTTATTATGGTTATTTTAAAAATAGCCACATTTATATGACAACACTGCTCAGCCTTTTTTACTTAAGATTTTATGAGAAAAAGAAAAAAATCCCATCTTAAATCCCATCTCACACACCCAAAGAAGAAATGAATCAGTGGGAACTTTATCAGGCGCTGCTAGTGTGAAGCTTTCCCATAATTCCCTGAAGGGTCTAACGTCTCTATCGCTGCAGTGCCGACCAATCGGAGCCTTTAGCTGGGTTTAGTAATGACTGTCATTAACCTATCAAGATCTGCTGTAGCCCATTGGCCGCCTTTTTTCCCACTTTCCCTCCATCTCTGAAACCACGATGACTCCTTGAAGTCCTTGTTCTGGCCCAGGGGGAGCACAGAACACCAAAGTCTGCTCTCTAATTGGATTCATTTGTAAAATAGCTGGGGAGGTTTGGACATTATCTATCTATGTACCCATGACTGGAATGCAGCCTGTTCTCCCCACTGGATATTTTTTACCCTGTCATCATCTCAGTTAAAATGTGGTTTCTCCGTGGCCTCCGGTGTTTTGTCCTGTTTTTTTTATTGGATTCTCATGTTCATTAAATAATGAATTCTTCCCAGTGCATATGTCTCCCTTTTGCACAACACGATCCTTGATCTGAGAACAAACCACTCGGGTCAAATGTGGTTATTAATGCTCTGCAGCAGTGAATGCTGCTTTGTCCATCTGTAGAAAAAAAAAGAGTCATAAATGTTTGAGAAACGTTCTGTGCCAGTTTTGATGAAACTCATGGGAGTCCAGTGACTTCCTATTGGGTTGACGGTAAAATCCAGAGTCATAGTGGGCTCTGCTTTCAACCAACCCTGCAGACAACTGGACATGTCGAAACACGTTATTTAATGAAACACATTTGGTCATGCTTGGACAACAGGGCTACAGCGAGAGACTGTTGTCAACACTCCATAGATTTCTATCAGGACAATATTAGGAACTTTGACTTTAAATATTTGACTTTAAAGTATGACTTCATGGACATACNGGGGGAGGGGGGGGGGTCCTCGGGGGGTGGGGAGAGATATTGACAATGACGATTAGAATCTTAATTTTCTTCAATAAAGTAGCTCAGTGTGTCCACACTTTTTTGGCTGGGAAGCTACTATTCAATTGAAGTGAAAGCGATCTACTCTATTAGTGAAATATACTACATGTAGCTCTATGGCGATATTAGCATAATTATGTAATGTTGGTAAGAATCAGATTTTTCTCGGAATAAAAAAAAATTGTGGAATGCCTCTAGTGGGGTATCGCCATAAAAGTAGGTAATGTGTTAATTCCACGACATGAGATATGCGATACCTAAAAATAGTTTTGGGGAAAAATGGCTGTGTATATCGTTATTGGTTGACATCGGAGAAAATCGGCATAAAAAGTTAATATCCTGCATCCCTAATATCCCTAATATATATATAAATATACAGTGTATATATATAAATTATTTGAATTGCTCATGATCTACCAACACTCCCTCTGCAATCTGTGACAGATCTTTGACTACCTATTGGGCACCTCTGGTCACAAATGCCTGTTATTCACATGTTATGCCTGTACGCTAACCATGATTAATTACATAATTAACCCTGCTCCAACATTTCATTTGTTGTCAATAAAACACCAAAAATGGATCTGGACACACCCTGACTGCACTTGCACCGCGGGCTTCATTCCATTCCTGCGTCTGTGCATCTGCCTCTCTGTGGCTAACCTCATGTCACTGAAGTGGTGCTGTAATAGCCAGTTGTGCTGTTCAACAGCCTTTATCTAATGATCACATGCAAAACACAGGAGAAAAACGCACACACACACACACAACACACAAACATGGAGTGCCTTGAGCTGCAGAAAACAAAACACTTGCAGATGCTGCAGGAACGGAATAAAACTCCAGGTTCACATGGGATACAGAACAAAACGAAGAAAACAAAACTTTAGTTTCATTCTGCTTGTGTTAAAATGAAAGATCCAGGGAGTTATATTAATGTATAAAGTTTGTTCTTATGTTTAAGGTCATCAAAGGGGTTTGGGCGTGAGAGGCTTCCAATGAAATATGGGCCTGTTGAACGATAAACAAGCCTCCAGTCAGTAGGTGGCAGCAACTCACACAGTGGTTTGTACAGATAAGACAATCCATATTATCAGGTTTCTATGATAGGTCACAATAAAGGCTTGAACTGGTCATTAATGAATGCACACACTCCATGTGACCTTGGACCGAGTTAGACAGACAGGGACTTCAGTGTTGGTGGGTTGTGTAAAACTAACTTCAAACAGACCCGACAATAAAAGACAATCAAGGTGGCAATAAATAAATATCCAGATGGAAGCTTGAAACCTCGTGCTTCCTTCTCAGAGTTCTTTACCCCTCCGTCAGGTTCCTGGGTTAAGAGCAGCATTAACCTCTACCTTCCTCATGAATGTGACCATAATTGTTCTAACCAGAGACGTACAGTAGAGGCTTTCATTGCTGCTCATCTTTGAAAAACCAGACCAGAATGGAAGACATTAAAACAGGAAATTGGAGGGAGCAGCCGAAGGCACGGCACACTATATCCAACGTCTGGATTCATCTTCCTAAAGAATCGGTGCTTGATGGGAAAATGATCTGTTTGTGGTCATTCAAACCACCGCAAAGCCTTAAAGTTAAAAAATTAAATAATTCCACTTCAACCCTTA
>NC_024316.1:4448230-4461073 GCF_000523025.1 Cynoglossus semilaevis | reverse complement strand
ATTTTCTTCAATAAAGTAGCTCAGTGTGTCCACACTTTTTTGGCTGGGAAGCTACTATTCAATTGAAGTGAAAGCGATCTACTCTATTAGTGAAATATACTACATGTAGCTCTATGGCGATATTAGCATAATTATGTAATGTTGGTAAGAATCAGATTTTTCTCGGAATAAAAAAAAATTGTGGAATGCCTCTAGTGGGGTATCGCCATAAAAGTAGGTAATGTGTTAATTTCACGACATGAGATATGCGATACCTAAAAATAGTTTTGGGGAAAAATGGCTGTGTATATCGATATTGGTTGACATCGGAGAAAATCGGCATAAAAAGTTAATATCCTGCATCCCTAATATCCCTAATATATATATAAATATACAGTGTATATATATAAATTATTTGAATTGCTCATGATCTACCAACACTCCCTCTGCAATCTGTGACAGATCCTGATCTACCTATTGGGCACCTCTGGTCACAAATGCCTGTTATTCACATGTTATGCCTGTACGCTAACCATGATTAATTACATAATTAACCCTGCTCCAACATTTCATTTGTTGTCAATAAAACACCAAAAATGGATCTGGACACACCCTGACTGCACTTGCACCGCGGGCTTCATTCCATTCCTGCGTCTGTGCATCTGCCTCTCTGTGGCTAACCTCATGTCACTGAAGTGGTGCTGTAATAGCCAGTTGTGCTGTTCAACAGCCTTTATCTAATGATCACATGCAAAACACAGGAGAAAAACGCACACACACACACACAACACACAAACATGGAGTGCCTTGAGCTGCAGAAAACAAAACACTTGCAGATGCTGCAGGAACGGAATAAAACTCCAGGTTCACATGGGATACAGAACAAAACGAAGAAAACAAAACTTTAGTTTCATTCTGCTTGTGTTAAAATGAAAGATCCAGGGAGTTATATTAATGTATAAAGTTTGTTCTTATGTTTAAGGTCATCAAAGGGGTTTGGGCGTGAGAGGCTTCCAATGAAATATGGGCCTGTTGAACGATAAACAAGCCTCCAGTCAGTAGGTGGCAGCAACTCACACAGTGGTTTGTACAGATAAGACAATACATATTATCAGGTTTCTCTGATAGGTCACAATAAAGGCTTGAACTGGTCATTAATGAATGCACACACTCCATGTGACCTTGGACCGAGTTAGACAGACAGGGACTTCAGTGTTGGTGGGTTGTGTAAAACTAACTTCAAACAGACCCGACAATAAAAGACAATCAAGGTGGCAATAAATAAATATCCAGATGGAAGCTTGAAACCTCGTGCTTCCTTCTCAGAGTTCTTTACCCCTCCGTCAGGTTCCTGGGTTAAGAGCAGCATTAACCTCTACCTTCCTCATGAATGTGACCATAATTGTTCTAACCAGAGACGTACAGTAGAGGCTTTCATTGCTGCTCATCTTTGAAAAACCAGACCAGAATGGAAGACATTAAAACAGGAAATTGGAGGGAGCAGCCGAAGGCACGGCACACTATATCCAACGTCTGGATTCATCTTCCTAAAGAATCGGTGCTTGATGGGAAAATGATCTGTTTGTGGTCATTCAAACCACCACAAAGTCTTAAAGTTAAAACATTAAATAATTCCACTTCAACCCTTAGTGTACGATACGTACTTATTTTCCCATTTTTTGCGAATGCTGTACAGTTGCTTTACTGCAGGACCCTGCGAACCTCAGCTAATTTCAGTGTCCTCTGTTTTTCTCTCTCTCTCTCCTCAGATTGAGAACCTTCTGGAGCAGTTAAGGGATAAAGACAAACAGCTGGTTGGACTGAGGGAAAGGGTTCAGGGTCTGCAGACAGACTCCAGTAATACGGACACAGCACTGGCCACGCTGGAGGAAGCTCTGTCAGAGAAGGTGACGTGAGCACGAGTGGAGTTGTCTACATATACATATACATATACATATACATATACATGACATTCTGTTCCTGTGATACCAGTGATGTCTCTTTGTGGAAGGGAACGGTAGAGAACAAGTAAGGTGACCAATTGACTAAAACTAACCACCAGAGGGCAGACCTTTGAGTACTGTAGTCTGAACTACAGTAAACAGGTGTAGCTCATATTTATTGACTACTGCAAATTGGAGCTTTACAAATGTGAAAGAAAAAGCTGTGACTTTTTTGGTATTTTAGCTTTATTTTAGTTAATCATGTTGCTATGTAACTGTTTACCAGAATTGGAAAAAAGTACTAAAAATGTAATTAAGTAAAAGTTTGCTTAAATTCTACTCAAGTATAGTACTGATCTAAAAATCTACTTGAGTAAAAAAAAAAAACTTAATTTGAAACTTACTTTAAGTAAAAGTTACAAACTTAATTTGAAACTTACTTTAAGTAAGAGTTACATAGTTACTTTAAATTACTTGATGCAAAAAAGGATGAGTGACACACGTTGAGAATGCTATAATCCATTTGAACGCTTTTATAGCAAATTCAAGCCACTAGAGAACACTGAAGTTTTCACAGTGACAGCTCTGTCCTCCGGGGCTGGCACGTTTTGCATCCCATGATAAAGTTATTTCCTCGTTCACATTTTAAAATCAAAGAGCTGGCTGAGTCTACTGGCCAATCCTCAACCTCCAGTTTAGTGTTCGGCACCACTTGAGAAAGTGTAATTTGTTACTTTCAACCTCTGCTGTTTACCCCATTATAAAACTAAAGTTGGAGCTGTTAATTTTAACTTCTCAGGTGTTAAAAAGAAAAAGAAAAAAGTTATCCAGCAGTTTCAGTTGGAAGAAGTCGTCATTTTGTGATATTTGTAGTTGGGAATTGCAGGGTACCCGCTTTAGCAGAATTCGCCAAAAGAATGGAGAACGATCTCTTACTGACACAATAACGTGATTCATCTGCTGGGATGGCGATCCATCTTTGAACGTGTCTGAGGGTCTGGCGTGTCGTTGTACATTCGTACGTAGTAAAGTGACCCTAATATGAGGAATCAGTGGATGGGCAGCTGTTTTGGACATTGTCATAAAACACATTGTTAATGAAGAGGCTGAGACATGTTTGTCTGATGTGGACAATAAAAACAGTAAAAAGCGGTGGTCTAAGTGAAACCATTAGACCACCACTTGGCCGAGAACGGAGTGGAAATTTTTACCCATAAAGCCACACATGTTTTTCAGGAAGCCGGTCTAAAGCGTACAGCTTAATTAAGTTGAATGCTTTGCCATGACTCACCACCATAATTTAAAGACACAATCTCCCTAATTTATAGACCATGGACCACACTGGATAAAGGCTCCAAACTAGTAGAGAAGAGGAGGGACCTGTAGAGGAAGGGAGGTCTGGGGCCGAGTCTAGATGGAGGATTAGTCTCTCTTTGCAACAGTGCTGAAAAACATGTAGGGGAATGATGTATAGATAATAAGGAGGGTGGAAGTTTTGAAAAGGAAAGGGGTGGAAGAGTGAAGAAGAAGGATGGTAGAAGAGGCCTGGTGGAAGAGGTGGCCTCTGAATCCATGGAGGCAGAGGTCAAGGAATGCAAGGGTGGAGGCCGAGGAAAAAATGAGTTAATCTTCTGCTACGGCGAATAAAGGAAGAAGGAAAACAGTTGGGGAAGGAGAAAGGAATTCACAAAGAAACGGATAGGGAATGATTTTCAATAACAGATAACACAACTGCAAACCCGGTGTACATTGACAATGAGAACGACTGTCAGCGTGAGAGGTACTACAGATGTGGTGTCGTGTCATTTTTACGTAGTCTTTGTGCATTCCTACTCAGTGCTTGTACCTGACTCTGTCCTGGGGTTCATCAATGTATCGGCTGAATGTGTTACGTCATCCCTCTGGGAACAAAGTGTCTTTATCTTAAATCGACAAGCCCTACACCAGGGGTCTGGAAGTGAAATCATCTTGGGTGGAAGCCTGTGAACTCTAGGTCAGGGGTGTCGAACATACAGCCCGGGGGCGGAAATTGGCCCACTCAAGTACACTTAAATGTTCAGGAAATGTCACAACATTTCCGGCGATACCATTTGATTTTCAAACGCTACCGTTGTGCAGCGAGGCCCTGTGTGGTGCTACAGTGTAAACAGCTAGTACATTAAAACAGATGATTACCCTAAGCATTTCAAAATAAAAATTAAATCATTACCAACGTCTCATCACAGGCTGGCTGTCGGAGGTACATCAGAAGTGGCCCCCGGGTCGGGAGTTTGAATCCCCTGATTTAGAGTTGTCTACCAAACTCAGGCAAAGAATGTAACATGTTGTCCAATACTGGTCTGAAGTCCTGTGTTGATGTGGAGGAACTGATGAGTTACAAATGTGACCCAGGTTATAGATTATCTTCTGTGGTGACCGCCGGAGAGGGAGCTAAAAGGAGGAGAAAAGATCCAACAAATATTTCTAAATTTAAGACTTATTTTTTTCTTCTATTTCTTCTCCTTGCTCTGCTGATTCAAGTCGGACCAAGCCAAACGCGCTCCGTTTGGACGGATGGTTGAGTAGATAGAGTGGATGTTGGTCATAAACATTCAATGTTTGTTGTTTTTTTGGCACCGTAGGAGAGCAGCTGGTCTCCATAAAGCTTCACCCCAACACCAGTAAATGAACACGCCACCACAAGTGCTGGAAAACTGGCAAATTTCTTCTTAAAAAAAAAAAAATCCACGGCATTTACCCACACAAGTCCATCACCCCATAAAACTCCAGTGATTTTAAAGTATTTGCGGAAAACAAGTACATTTGAAAAAGCTGGAATGCTATTGCAAATTCCTGCTTTGAAGGATGGTTGTTTTCCCTCTTTGTCTACACAGGCCTTCAGCGATGTGTTTATAGATGTGCACTTTCGGTTACAGGGTGCCAGAGAGTTTTAATTGAACCCAGGCTCAAACACATGGCAGATCTGAAGTTGTATACTGTACCAACCATGGCTGTGGAAATGTCAAACCTGTTTGGAATTGTATACACGCCACCACAAATAGACTGGCGGGCCTACGGAATGACTCCTGCTTCCTAGCAAACATTTGTTGGTAAAACAATATAAAAAATGAGCGGCGCTAAGAGTAGAAATGGTTCCCATTGGACACGTATGTTTGTGCTGTGGCCTAAAAGATGGATGCTGGTTTACGTTACCCTTCGCACTAGCTGCAGGTTAGAGTTTGTAGTATTCCCAGATTGGAAGGTTATGAATCAGCGTTAGTGCTGATTCACCAATGGTGGGACTGCTTTCTCTTGTTCCACTGGGGTGGAGAGATTTTCATATTTTATATTTGTGTCTTCATCCTCTAAATTTGAGTTTAAAGTAACTATAAACATTTAAGTCCACGTCTCGGGGGAGGTCCGAGCTCAATCTCATTCAAGTCCCTAAAGAAACATTTCGCTTGAGACGTTTGGAGTCAAGACTGAAGTGACTTTCCTGGGTTTAAAATTGAAATCGAGTTGAGCCAAAAGGTTTAATCGAATGTAAGGGAGTTCCATCAGTTTTGAGCCCAGTCACTTAGGAAATATTCAATTTGATATGTTTATGGATTAAAATCAAAATCCGAGCGACAGAAAAGTCCAAGCTCAGTCAGACTCAGGGATTTGATTTAGAGTGAGACTCGGAGAACATTTTTCACATTATAGTCCAATGGGCAGAGGGTATTTTTTTCTTAGGAAGGCTCCATATTAGCTTTCCAAACCTCACCTAATTAATAACCTTTAAAACGATTCTTTGTACTGACAGACATCTGTCTGCTACCAGATGACATCGTTAAACAAGTCAATCTGACTGAAAATAGTCTTCCATAAACCCCATGTGTTTGTGTTATCGGCAGACTTTGAACGAAAGGACAAAATCGTAGTGTAAACTGCGAATCCCATTTTTCGGCTTCAAACGACCATTTACCCAGAAACCACTTCTGTTGAGAGCCTACTGTACATATAACTCAGCTGCGATGAGGAGAAGGCTGGCCGGCTTTACAGACGCTGTGGTCAGTGCAGAGTGTCTGTAATGTGTTTACAAGAACCAATGTGTGTGTCGACGTATGTGTGTGTGTGTGTGTGTGTGCGTCGCTAATCACACACACACACTGGTCACAGACCTGCGCTGGGAGCCACTTACAAGCCCTCGTGAGTGCTGTGGTTCTAATTAACAGGCTGGGGCACGGTGCCCATGTCTGGCCCTGATCTTTGTGAATGTGTGTGTGCGCGCGCGCGTATCTGCCTGTGGTCGTATGAGTTGGACTTTTTATGCGTTTTCTCCAGGGTTTACATGTGCACACTTGAGCCGTTTGGAGGCAGGTTTTATTATCACATTCTGGTCTCATTCCCTAAACCCCAAACATCCCTGAGATATTTCATAACTTTGGGGAAACACCCAGAACCTGTTAACTCTCTCTCTCTCTCTCTGCATCATGGTCTCTCTACCAAACCCCTCTCTGCAGTGTGTGTTCCGCTGCCAGGTCTAGTTAGTGGTTGTATTTGTCCAATAACGCAGGGCTTTACAGCTGCCAATCATGAAGCCATGCCACATCATAAAGTCCTGTTGCCGAGCTGCACCGTGTGCCTAAATAAACACCTGAATAAACACCTTGATAATCACTCTAGTCCACAACTTAAAAGTACAGTTCAAGGTTTTTTTTTTAACTCACTGACAACCAACTCCTAGTCACATGTATTTATTTGCTCGATAGTGGGGAAAAAAACATCATAATAAGGAATATATTTTCAATATAATAATCATGATTATTTAACACAGTTACTCGTTGAGTCTTGAAACACATGGCATTTATGGCACAGAATTAACAGAAAATGTGTGATTTTCCTTTTCCTTCAGGGGTTGGCAAATGATTTTCCCAGGGGGCAACTTGGGAAATTGGAAAGATTTTAGATGGCCGGACTATTATACTGAATTAAGTTCTGCCCTACATGCACGCACACACAGACAAACACGCAAATATATATATAAACACACACATATATATAAATATATAATATATATACAGTATATAATTATCTATAATATATATAAATATAATATATAAGTATGTAGTTGCCCTGAATAATAATTACTGAAAATACAATATATTTATATATATATGAAATATATATAAAATATATATATTATATATATATATAAACATGCATATATACATACATATATAAATATATATATACATACATATAATAATTTCAAGTTGTTCAAACCAAAGTGCGTTTGCTCACGTTGTAATGTGTTGTCACAACATACCGACAGATTCTACTTGTAGTACAGTCTTTCATCGGTGGCCGTGCTACAGGAAACGTCAAAGCGGTTTTGCTGCTTTGCCCTGTTTGTTTCTGAATCACTCGGCGGTGAGTCACATGGTGTTTATATTTTAGTTGGTGAAAGAGATTTGTCGTGTCGCCGCACGGTACAGACGTCACAGCAGTGAACTGGGTTCACTTTTAGCAGACTTAACGCCGCTGCTGCTCTTCGTCTCCCATCTCCTCCGGCTGCTCCTCTCCTCCTTGTGGCGTCTTTGCTCGCATTGACTTTTTAAGACACCATCACCAGAGATCAACCATGAGATTTGGGGTTTTTTTTTTTGCATTCATTTTTTAATGCTGAAATGACAACGACTTGTATTTCCTTACCCCGGGGGTCATAATGGCGCAGCTGTCGGCTGTGTTGTTAGAAGAGAATAAAATATGAGGTAAACATCACTGCTGAGTTCATTATTTGGGAATACACAGTCGTTAGAAAGTGATCTACTATTCTGTTCCTTCCATTATCAATAAATCTGTCTCCCCAGTTTCAACAGTTTCCCACTGTCTCTCCTGCGACCTCAAAGTGGTCCAGCAGTTATATACTGCATGATGCAATTGTATAGAATATACATGACAGCACATTCACATTCAAAGAGTTTATCTTTACAGAGCATAAATGTCAAACCCTCTTCAATAACGGGAAAGACCTGACATTTAATCTCTTTTATATCGGAAATGTAACGAGATCCTTTTTTTTTTTTTTTTATACCACTCCATAAACCCGTGTAAGCTTCCAAGGACTATTGAAGTCATTGATGTGTTCCTGCTCGTGCTTGTCTTCTAACGCTTCTTTCTGCACTTTTTTATACTTTCTCCATAATCACAGGAAAGAGTAATTGAGAACCTGCGGGAGCAGAGAGATCGGGAGGAAAGGGTTCGCCTGGAGGATATGGAGCGACTGAGGAAGGAGAACCAGCAACTGAAAGACAAACTGTCGGCCCTGCAGCCTCAGATGCTGCCCCAGAGCCAGGCCACCAACCTCAGCCTGCCCTCCAACCAGAGAAGCGAGACAGAGGTCAGTGTTTGTGGAAGGACATGTTCCTGGATCATTGAAACGTGTTTGTATAGGTGGTGATTTTGACGATAGAAAAACAGGTGTTTAGTAGAAAGTACTAGAAGGGTTAGTTATTAGTAACACTGAGAGGAAAATACCTCAAACTTTAACAGGTCAGTGAAGCTGAGCTGTAACTTTGTCATTGCACTATATACGGCATAGGTCACCAATGTGGTGCTCGGGGCCACCTGGTGTTGCAAATACAGAGTAGCACTCAAGTAGGAACTCAAGTAGCTGCCGCTTGTGCAGTCACATGATCGCAGCCGCCAATCACGAAGGCACCACCTCAGGTATTCTAATATGCTGCATTTTTAATCCCAATTTTAAAAGTAATATTTAATTGAAAAAATATCAATTAGACATTTCAGGTGATCCCAAGTGGGGTTTCAAAACGATTTCTCTGGGAAGAAAATGGGGTTTCAAAACGATTTCTCTGGGAATCGTACAATTACCTTTTGTAAATCATGTAGTTGTAGTCATGTCGAAGGACACACAACATCGTTCCGATTCAAGGGTTTGTTTTGTTGCCGTGGCAACTTTTTAATCTAGATCTTGAAGCTGTATTTACACTGATAACGATAATTACAATAATAATTAGATAATTAGCTTTTATAAAAAAGTTAGTTGACTGGATTATGACAGAAACATACATTTGCCCGTCTTACATGGATACTATAAAAACATAAAACAGGTTCCTTGTGCAGCAGCCGTAACCAGTAAATAGACAAAATCAACATCTTGTGACTATGTTATTATTTTTTATTAGACAAAATTAATCACCTTTTTTTTTTCTTTTTTTTTTTTTAAACCACGGGTTTTGATATCAGACAACCTGCACTTACTCTGCTAGTCTTTCCATTCTCTCACCTCTGTGTTATCAACGCTAATGTTAACTTCAGCCTGTGCGGTGTTCCTGCCTGCACACTGTCCCACAGGATGAAGAGATGAACGAATTGAGAGAGTGATTTATGGAGGTAAAATATCCCTCCATCCCTGTTCAGGTGCCAAGTCTGAGGCCTCGAAGTCTATTTTTTTCCCTCCGTCTTTAAGGCCTACAAGCCAGGACAGAGGTGTTCACTGCCAGAATTTATGAGAATGTTTTCTTTTATGCTCATAACGTGTGCACACACACACACACACAGGCACGTCTCATTCCTGCGAAATGATATCTTGTGAAATGTCGATGCGGCTCCACATGAAAGTGGCAGGCAGCAGCTCCGGAGCACAATTGCGCCAGAGACACAAGTGTTGCCACAGTTGAACTTTTGGGGTTTTTCACTCCACAGAAATCGGATCTGTTGTGTAAACAATTGGTGCCAGCTCCCCAAAAACAAAACAATTGCGTTGCCAAGCCTTGTTAATTATGCGGCTTGGTCATTGGATCTGTTGTGTTTACGTTTGTAAAACAAGAAATATGAGGAAACCCAGACTGTGACCACAAACCTGGAGCTAATGCTGCAGCTGACTATTGGTTTTATCTGCTGCATCCTTCAACGGGCCCAAACAATGGAGGCTTGCCTGCTAACTACCTCACCTTTAATCCTCATTTCCTCTCTGACCACATCGACAGTGTAAACCATGATGGTCTTCCCTCTGACCGACAGCTCCTTCCCCAACATCGTTTGTTTAATATATCCACTCTGTCTCCTTGTGTCCAAGCCATCTCCAAACCGTTTAACAATTTCTGTTCACAGCGGCGCTTAATACACAGCGTACGGTGTTGCACGCCGCAAAGAAATGTGCACCTCACGTTGGGGGTTCGAATCCCAATTAAACTACTGTATGTGTCAGTTTAGCAATCGCACAAAATTAACACACTCTTCCAAATGTGATCAAAATGGGTATGGGGTGTTCAACGAATCTTAAAATTAAAGCTAGCGTGAACAACTAAAAGGTTGGGATTAAATCTGTAAACGGTACAAATCTCACCAAAGGCAGCAAAAAGACCATTTACTTTTACGGTTCTGCTGCAGTAAACACCTTGAAGCTTCTAGCAGGTGAGGTGTTTGATATATCTGACAGCTGATTGGGTCATCCGTAGGTTTACCAATTAGATCACACAGGCTAAACACAGCTACTGTAGCCTCCTAATAAAATCATAGTGTTTTTCAATGAACTCCGCCACAAAAGAAGGAATGCTTTAAAAATAAGCGCCTCCACACTAGCAGTCATTCATGAGTAGCCGAACAACGGCTAAATGCCAGGTGAGTCCCAGCCAGCTCCCAGCCGTTCCATCGCTGAGTTCCAGCAGCTGGAGCAAACCTCTGCTTTCTCCTGTTCAGGTCTATTTATAGTGTAAACCTGCATTTTCATTCGAAGTGGAGCTTCTCTTATACATAGCTAGCATTAAGTCGGATGTTTCATTTTAAAACCGTTACTTATTACTAACTTGTTTGTCTCATATAAACTGAACCGACTTCATATGTACATTATATGTTGAGGTGCTGATTAAACGTGTGCAGCTGTGTGGCACGACTTGTTATGGAGTTGAAATTATACATTAGAAATATGTAGTACACACATGCTGACTCACTCCACCGTAGGCCAGGAAATGACATTGTCTTCTCTGTACTACAGCTGTATTTAATGCTGCTCCGTCAGCCTCCACCGTACAGTGCGTCTCCTGAGGTGTTGAAATGAGACACGTGAATTTAATTGGTAAGGGGGCGACTCCTTACTGCACTCCCTGACCTTTGCTCCATTTGTTACATCAACGCCCAGGAGGTGGTCTCTTATCTGGATGATCAACCCACTGAGAACAGATAAGATGTTTACTGTAGATAAACACCTGTTGTCCAACACGTGCTGTGGTACAGTGACTTATGGTTACTGATTTTTTTCTAAGTAGTTTTGGATTCTAGGCTATTGTTTAACCCATGCCTTACCTATTATCCTGGATGCCATTCACGTAGGGCTTCTGAGCTAGTTTTAAGGTTTTGTGAAGCAGAAACATTTTTTGTATTCTAGGATTTACTTTTCTTAGAATAAATAATTTTAGAAAAAGTTTTTCTGTTCAAACCCTTAACTGCCGTTACCTTTTTCTACTTATATTTCTTGATCTACCCTTAACTGCCGTTACCTTTTTCTACTTTATCAATATGTTTTAGCTACAGGTTTGATATTTCTAGCTGTTTAAGATACCATTTAGATGAACTTGTTACTACATTTTAGTAATGGGACAGGGCAGGAAAATGGACAGAGTTTGAATGTCAAGGTGAAATGTTCTGATACCAGCTATCGGGGGTGTGTCTTCATCTTCATTAGCACAAACTGTATCTGTGGCTACAGTGGGGAGACCACTGTATGTCCAGAGCTGATGGTAAACAGGAACTCTGTCTCTGCTGTGAAGCCAAACGGTTACAAATATCAGCGTAGTCATAACTAAATAGTTGTTTATTTTCGGCTGGATTTTCCCATACATCTGTGAGATTAAGGGGAGCCTACTGCAAACAAAGCACAAGGTTAATTTCTTTAAAGTTAACAAACGAGTAAATTCCGCCATGTCTCCAGTTTAATATTGTACACATTCATGCTGCATATTATCTGCAGTTTCAATGCAATAAAACATTTTTAATGGAGCTTTTATTCCACTATTAAAATAATTTACATGACATTCCACCCTGTGCTTCCAGAATGAGGAGAAATATTATGTTCAGGGGATTAAACACATATTTTACAAGTGCAAAGTAAACTCCACTCTAGGAGCAAGAGAATATTCAGATTCAATTTAATGGTTTGAGATTTTATTTCACCATATCGCCTAGAACAATTTAGAGTTCGTCAAAAAGCAGCGACAGTTCAAACAAAAATAATTATACCAAACAGAGGTGCAAATACATACATACCTTGCGATTACAACAAAGCTAAATAAGACCAGAATATTGAAAAAAAAATACTCAAATTAAGCTAACAGGTTAAAGTGGCTAATTTAAATAGAGGAGGAGGAACGTCCAATGGGTGACCAGAGAGACTAACTGATAACTACTGTGGTGGGGTGTGTGTTGGCTCACTGCTTTGTCTCTGCTGGGTCATCTGATGGTGTCACCTGTTGAAATGAGTCCCGTACCGTTATCCATTTCCACCAGGTTGGACCTCGGCTCCACAGACTCGCTGATAACTCGCCGGGAAATGTGTTTTCCAAACTTTGTCCCTGGTTAGTCCACCCTGACAGTTTGACCTGGGTGTTACTTTGGGGGTGGACAAGCTGAATATCTGTGGTTGTGGAAAATACCTGTGAGCTTCGTTTGCTGCAGGGTCCCTTCGGTAGACGGTGTCTTGGTCTCTTAACTTGAGATGTCCGGTAATATCGGCGATGTGTTAATTTCACAACAGGAAATACAGTATGTGATGTGACCTAATAACAGTTTTGAGGCAAAACGGATGAATGTATCGGTATCGTTTGATATCAATATTGAAGTCGTTGGACCATATCGGCATATCGGATATCGGCAAAAGAGTCAATGTATTAATTATCTCGGCTGAAACATCTCAAGCAAATATACCTGCAGACTGGACAAT
>NC_024316.1:4441013-4448183 GCF_000523025.1 Cynoglossus semilaevis | reverse complement strand
GTAGTAAGTAGTGAAATTAGTACTTTTAAAATACCTTGGAAAAAATAGTCCACTACAATGTGGTGGTTTAAACATGTCCCGTCTCACTCACAGGACAGGCCAACGGACTGTTGACCTAGCCTACTCCCGAGTCCCTGGTGAACGGTAGTAGCTGGTTTAAAACAACAGAAGAGAAGGGAGCAGCAGGCAACAACACTCCATCATTATTCCATAACAATGCAGCTCCAAGGCTGTAGCTGCTGGCATTTGCACTCACCACTCATGGTCGGCCTGCGTCATAATAACAGAGTGCCACTACAGCCATAGCTTTCACTTTGTTGGATGCCTGCTCTTGAGGCTCACCCCAGACCCATGCAATCTCTTTTCTTTGGGCAGGTTGGTTAGTGGGTGCTGAGTGGAGGACAGGCCAGGTAGGAATTTTCCATCATAGTGTATTAGTCCAGCACCTGCACAGTTACTATCTGTTGGTAGGACTGATCATCTTGATTGATTAGCGTTGATGCTGTGCCCGAGAAATTATAACTGTCTTTCCAAAGTGGCACTTGAATCTTTAAACATGTAGTACCTCTGTCATTGGGGACCAAAATTAGTCATCTTATCTTTGAAGTGGCTTTGAAGAGTCCTCATTTCTGGACCATGTCTTCATAAGAGGATATGTAAAATAATTTCCTAAATGAATGGTGGTGTTTAGATCCAAGCTGAATTCAGACATATCTGTCTACTGCAAACTAAAATCATGTGAACACTACTGGTTGATGTTGACTGCATCGACATCCTTTAAAAAAACGTCAGCGTTGTTGAGTGACATGTCTGTCGTTGGCCTTTTCTAATGGAAATCCAAGAGAGCCAACAGGTAATAGATCACTTCAAAATGAGATACGAGAGTTCATCCGTCCTTTCTTTAAGTCTATGATTACAATCTGTATTTAGAAAACGTTTTACTAGCTTAAATAAAAACCATCGACCGTAACATAAAGAGAAAATGGAGAAACAACATTTTTTTCATTGTCTGGGGTAAAATGTAAACGTATCAATGCCTGAGCTTGAAGGTGCAGGGAGAAGGATTTCAGCTCGATTAGTGAAGAATGTTTTTAGAGGACTTACACCCAGCCTCGGTGCTTCAGGGTATTCTCTGAGCAGTAGTCAAATAATCTGGCCCAGGGCCTGGTGGCCACACATGTTTAAGTTATTTGTAATATTTACACTTCAGAGAAATTCCCAGGAATGATAATAATAATTTCTCTAACCATATATGTAACCATATCTCTGCCGGCTTTCCCTTCCTTTCCTGTCATAATATCACAAAAAAGTGCTCCAGAGCCGACATTCCCTCCGGCGCTGCCTTTGCGCTCCTTTAATTCTCACTGTAAGTGAATAACAAAGTCTGTTCCACTTAGGACTAATGCCTTTTTGACCAGCCTCAGAATGTGAAGTACGGCGTGTGTGTGTGTGTGTGTGTGTGTGTGAAGAGGTAATTGAGTGGAGAGAGGTTAACTGTGATTCTTCCCTCTTGGCCGCAGGGTAGAGCGTTCTGAGTTTTTAACGTGCATCTGTGTGTGTGTGTGAGTGAGAGCAGATACAGTGACCCGACGAGGCTCTCTCTGCACTCCTGTATTCTCAACGTACTGTATATTGAACACATTTGGTCACGCTGCTCCTGTTACACACACATGCATATTTTTCATACATTATTGTGTGAAATACAGACCGTAGTAATGGAATTGTTGACTTTTTAAATGCATATTTTGCACATTCGCCGGTGTTTTTTTTTCATCTAGCTTTCCACACCATTATCCATGCTACAAACTGCCAGTCACTGAGTGAACCCTGGTGTGTCACAGTGTGTGGACTGTGTCCACAGTACATGGGAACCATAAGATATGTTCATAAATAAGTTGTTTTTTCACATTGTCCAGTGATAAAATATGGAATTTCAATTCAGGATATAATTCACTGTAAAGCTGAATTAGAGATTCATTTTATAAAGTGGGTTTAGTTAATCAGCTTTTTTGGATGTGCAGCTTAGGATGTATTTAGAGAACCAAAAAACTAAAACAAGATTTTCTTTTTAGCTCAATTATCGGCTGGAAGTTAGTAGGAAAACTTAAACATAAAATAAAAATAAAATTTACAGAAATTATTTATTATCTTCAGCAAACTGAAAATTTAAGTTAGTAGGAAAACTTAAACATAAAAATAAAAAAAATCTTCAGCAAAATTTAAATTAAAAAAATATCTGGAACAAGAAAAAGAGCTATAAGTTAATAGGATGGTCTATGAAAAAAACAATGAAAATACAATGAAATTAGAAGAAGAAAAACCAGTTGTATTTTTCAAAATTATTTGATATATTGGCAAATATTCTCATAATTTTTTTTTATATTTTTGGACAGATTTCACCAATTTGGCTATAGTGTTTTTACTGTATTATTACAGAAAATACATCAGTTAATTTGTTCTAATTGTTCTAATGGGTCTTAAGTAGATTTTAAAAATCATAGAGTGATGATTGTCCGACTTGAAGCTAATGTTTTGTGACATTGTGGTTATTATGGCCACAGTAACAAGTATGGTATGGTTTCCTGAGTTACTCTGTCAGTCCTGAGCCTTTATTTAACTCTTAGGCATAAAATTCCATTTAACTAAACAACTGCAGGTTATATACGAGTGGAAAAAAATAAATGTTTAGACTGAAAGTGCAGCGGTCAGCGGAGGCTCACCGCCACTGGGCAGTCATTCTACTTTTCTTATGTTACACACGCTGCCCTAGTGTGTGTGTGTGTGTGTGTGTTTGCTGCTGTTTAAACAAGCGGCCTCAGCTGTCTCAACAAGTTAAACAATCTTTACAAACACAGTCCACAGAGGAGCTGAAGAGTCAGAGAAAGAAGAAGATAATTCTAGGTTACAAACTTCCTCTGGGAATTTTTTTTTTTTTTTTAAACTCACACAAGAAAGAATTCATCAGCGTTATTTTTTTTTTCCTCCAACAATCTCAGTATGTAGAAGAAAAAATGGAAATGTTTGGAGGTCTCATAAAATCACAGCCAAACAGGGAGATGGTAATTCCATCATGATAATGAGGAACTCCACATGAAGGAGACCCCAAGGAGGAGATTGATAGATGTTTGACCACAGACGAGGAGGAACCAGAGCAGCCAGCGGCTGATGAAGGGATGAGAGCGGATGAGGCTGCCACCAGAATGTGACCTTCACCGCAGATGGAGCGCTCTTTTACCTTTTCTCTTCAGGTTTCAAAGACAATCACGAGACCCAGTCTCATATCTAACCCGCTCTAACCCCGAGTTAATGGATGTCTTTAAACATTGTTTTTGTTTAAAAATGTAATAAATCTTATCCCGCGCTTTGAACACTTTCCCGGCTTTGTTGAGCTCTGCGAATGAGGAAATTAAAAACTCTCCTGGTTCTTTTTTTTTTATTTCAAAAGTATTGAGTTGAGTCGCAGATGTGGTTGGAGTTTTCCTTACAGCAGGAAGATTTAAAACGTGAAGCGTATGGTTAATGGACCATAATGGACCAAAGTTGAATGTAGTGAATGTGAAATGGTTGTTTCTCTCAATGTGGACCTGCTTAGAATGACTTTGTTTTATTAATATTAAAAAATTAAAAATGCCTATGGTGCAGCTCTTAGGCTGTAACATTGGATACTACTGTGGCACTGGAGATGAACTATTACTAAGTATTAAAGTCCATATGATCATAAAAGCTACCCATGAACCACTGTAGTACCAATAACAGAAAGACCACAAAGAGGAAATCACCCAAAAGGTTCAAATGTGTAATGTAACAAATGGAGCTGAATGTTTGCTCACAATAAGCTCATTGTTTATTCTCACTGACTCATCTTTTCGTATTGTTTTGTAGGTGTCTGCCAAAGTCGACGGCGTTCCAACAGTCAGCCCCACGGTACGGCCTGTTTCTTTGAATCCTCTTCTTCTTTGTGGGTGTGTGCGCAGGACATTTTTAGGACACTTTTGACTCAGCTCCTCTGTTGCCAGAGTTGTCTTTAATTTTAATCAGTCTAAGCTGCACTCTGTCCCTCCGGGTTCGACCCACCCTGTCTGTCCTTTATCACGTTCAGAGACTCGGGTCAGACTCAGCTCCGATGTCAGCCTGAGTTTGAGCAGCGCTCATTTGTCTATACTACATAACGTGTCTGGTTTATACTAAATCAATTCTATTACGCTGTGGCTGCGGCTAATCACAGTAACAGAGCAGCGGAGTTGTGTGTTCCAGATTAAGGCAGGAGAATCCCCTCTTTAAAGATCGGAAACTACAAATTTAAGATATTGAAACTTCTTTAATACTTAATCTAAGGTTTACAAATTGCTAAAAGATGTCTTAGGGCGAATAATAAGGAGACCTGTTGAAAGAATTCAATAAATTATAGGACAAAATGAAAAAATGGTGACCAGAGCATGGTTAGCATTAGCACAGGGCTTTATGAATTGTAGTGCAAAATTATCATAGAAAATGATACGAAATAGCTTTGAAAAATATCAGGTATCGGGCAAGACATGACAACAACGCTGTAATCCTGAAATGATATAACATCACATTTAAATGACCCCGAAATACTTTATGTAGCTCCAAAAATAACTTGCTGGTAATAGCATAGCATAAATATGAACGCGATAAAACCAGGCTCAGAAAGCCACAAATCATATATATATATATTTGTATTTGTATTTTAGTATATTCTGACACGTGTGTATATATATATTTTTTTTATTTGCCTGAAATCTACTTATATTATATTCTGACACGTGTGTATATATATATATTTTTATTTATTTGCCTGAAAATCTACTTTTATATTTAGCATGTCATTCGCATGTAGCATGAATGCAAAATCTTGCATCTTGACATACTTGCATCTTGACATACTGTATGTCCGTGTAAAGTCACCTAGCATGTTTTCTGAGTTAAACCCTGGAGCCCGGTGTTTCTTTATGACCATAAAAAGTATATGTTGTGTTCAAGTGAAGTCCTGAGCAGTTCCCTTAAAAAGACACGTATGTTGTAATGAGTCTGGCTGTAATTTAATCAGACAGCAACACTCGAGGAGTCCCGTTCACCCTGCTGTGACTTAAACACTGTTTATCTGCTCTTTACACCTTTCCTAAACATGACCTCATCTCTTTTTACGAAAAAAAAAAAAAAAAAGCTGCAGAGCTCAGAAGAAGCAATCAGGAAGAGTCCGGACATAACCGACCGCCTCAGGCTCCTGGAGCAGGAGGTTTCTCGCTACAGAGAAGAGTCCAGAAAGTCTCAGGCCGAGGTGGAGAGGCTCATCGTCGCTCTCAGGGACGCCGAGACGGACAAGACGAGCAGGGACAGGAAGATCACCGATCTGGAGAGGTGAGAATCTCCGACGTCCACTTTCATCCCCACCTGGGTGTCCTTAGATAGCCATGACCCAATCTTATGTAAGAACATCCCCAAGTGCTCTATTTATAAAAGAAGTAATCCACGAGACATAAACTGTCCACTCTGTGTCCTCCCAGCACTTGAAGCCACTTCCACGTTGACATGTTTTCAGCCTGATGTAATCACACACCAGTACATGTGGCTTTTTTAATCATTTGGCTTCATCTCTGTTATTTTTCTCCCATGAATCAACATCTGCAGACCTGGGTAAGTACTTCTTGGTGTGTAAAGTATGTGTTCAGTGCTCCATCATTATACCGCCGACCCCATCCAAACATAATAAAGGGATAGTCAAGGTTTTTTTTTTTGGTGATTATATGAGCGACTCTTGCCTTTGGAACTACCGTAATTTAATAAATATTGGATATTATAGGCTGATAAAACACTTCCAAATTCAATTGGCACTTTTTAAACCATATACCTGCAAACCTGAGGGTGTTGCTGTTAGAAAGTGATTTATTACGCAGGCCATTTGTAGGCTATCAGCCTAAAGGGAAGCAGGTCTGCCTCAGAGAAAAAGCAAATTCAAGGGTCTTTAATAATTCAAATTATGTACGTCCTGTGGGCTACACTTATTAATAAACTAGAAAATATGTCCAGAGTCTCTAGGGTGCAGCCATTATGGGACACAAAACACATCAACCGTGTGCGAGTATCTTCTCAAAACCGAACACAAAAAACCCCTGAACTATTCCTTTAAATTGGAAATCTGGAGCATTTCTAAAACCTCATTCCCAGAAAGTTCACGTTTGACGACCCCAGTGGAACAATTATCCACACAATACATCGAGGGTAAAAATGCTCCACATTCTTGGCGGAGCAGTAACACAATGAGGGAGTTTTTATTTGTTTCCTGATTTATACGAGCAGAAGAAATATCCGTTTTCAACTGCAATCATCTTCTGTGACACTTCGTCACATTTAACTGCCGCCGTGAGTGCTGTCATCTGTGACATCTGTGTGTGTGTGTGTCATGTTCACTTCATCTGATTTGTTTTTCGCTTTGTCTTATGAATGCATTTTTAAAAAATGCATGTTGCATTGTTGGAAAAAGACACCGTAGATATTCCTGTTTGTGAATGACCAAGTTCTAAAATTTGACATTGTGTCTGGGCCAGGCAAAAGGCAAACATAAATTATAACCTTTGCTACTTCTCGTGAAGTGATGGCTGATATTGCTGTCTTTGAAAACCTCAACAGTTCCTTGGCTTATCAGACGTACCGCCGTTGATTGAACGTCACTGAAACAATATTTTGGTGTCCCCTCGTCACTCAGTGGTCACTTTTCATTTCTTTGACTCGCTCATTTTTACTGAAGGGGTGGAAGTTGAAACATAGGGCAACGAGAAACGGTGTAGTAGAGAGTAATATACCTTAACCCTAGAGTGCACCCTCTATTGGGTAAATGTAGACATCACAGGCTAAAGGCAAAATGACAGAAGTCTAATGATAATATAATTATATAATATAATTTGGAGAAGTTTGGCGGGCCTTATTGAAAAGCCAAATGGGCCACATCTGGCCCCCGGGCCAGAGATTGCCCATGCCTGGTCTCGGAGGACTGTCGCAGGATCTCAGCTGTCAATCAAGATGTTCCAGCTCAGACATTTTTATCTGCTGCATTTAATTTGAACTTGTTTTGTACATGAAAGTGTAAAAACAGTTGTTTAAGATTGTGCAGTGTTAGTAATTAGAATTTTAAACAATTATTTGAGAAAATAT
>NC_024316.1:4435575-4440913 GCF_000523025.1 Cynoglossus semilaevis | reverse complement strand
ATTTTAAACAATTATTTGAGAAAATATTGTTACTACTCAGTTGGTTTTTATTATTATTATTTTTCATCAATTGCTAAAATTTTCAGGCTACCCCATTTAGGGTGGTGACCCTAAGGTTGAAAACCATAGAGTTAGTATGTTGTTGTTTTTTGCTAACAGTCGGAATTTTAGAGTTTAATCATGTTTATAGCACCCTCTACTGGATCAGGGTTAGACATGAAACAGCAATGCAGAAAAGCATGCCGTACTTATGGTTCAAGACTTCATTAGCATCAGTGAGTCTTACTTGTCTGATTGGTGGAGGACCCAACTGCATCTCCACAAGTCTACATGCTGATGTGCTCCTGGGCAAGATATGAGTGAATGAACGTGGTTTAATAGTCAGAAGCACTTTTTGTGTCTGTTTGTTGCTGAGTTTCCCATTGAGGATTGGTAACCACCATGGCTTTAATCACACAGGTTCACTTTAACTTAAGTTGAGAATGAACTGGAATCCAGATCCAACTCTGTTTCCTGCCTCATTTGTTATCTACGACACTGATTCTTTACTGCTGAATCCTAACCTGAGACAAACCCTGACCTACACATATGCATTAATAGTAAAATGAAAACTGAAGCAGCTCTGGTTTTCACATCATACTTTGACTTTCCCTCCCTTTGTCTATCATGTATTGTCTAAAATAGCGTTGCACTGTCCTGGTAACTATGTTGCAGATATAGCACTAGATAATCTAACTGTCTGAAAACTGAAAACTTTAGTGCCACTCTTACCTCCAAATATCTTAATTTTGGGCAACGTAAATGATAATTTTAGGAATTAAAAACCTATGGTATATAGTCAGTTTCCCCCATTCCCTTCTCCCACTTCCTGTTTCACAGGTTGTTGTCATAGTTGTGACTCCTTTGAGTTGCAGTGATGTCACCTTATCCACTGGTAAACTCTGGCAACACAAATAGGTCTTTGCAAAAGAAAGAGAAAATCCAGACGGAGTTCTGTGTCACTGCAGATAAAAGGCACCACTGCACATGTCCACCAGTCAGATTCATGCAGTGTTTGGTGCATGCTGTGGTACAGTATAGAGCACTCACAATTTATTTGGTGCTCTGCTTAAGAAAAATCTCAGCTCTGCTTTTAGCTGATTAGTTTTACAGTGGGTGTGTCTGCAGACATGTGAAGTATGACAGAATGTCCACTGATTGGACTGTGTGTGTGTGTGTGTGTGTCAGGAGCTTCTGGGCTCAGGATAAATGACTTTATAATTACTGTGTTTCTTTTGGACCGCAGTCAGGTAGTCTGTTATCCACCACGTGGACAGAACGGTGGAGGAAGTAGACACCTTCGCATCCAGTTGGCCACAAGGCAAGCGGAGACAGAGATGGATGTTTCCCACAGGTCTCTGTGATAAAACTCTTCCAGTACTGCAGAGAATCATTCCGACTTTTCATACCTTAGATACTCTGCAAGTTGTCAGCAACAACGGCTATGGTTAGTGTTGTGTCTATTCCGTTTCGCGCGTAATTCTTTGCTAATCCAGCCGGGTGATCAGTGATGCTGAACAGGCCGCGTCAGCTGTTCACACCAACGCCAATGGTTGGATTTGTGGAGCGGATTCAGTGAAAGCTGGAGATGCTTATCTGCTGGTGCAGCTGGTGAGAGGAGGAATAATGGAAAAATGAATTTGTTTCTGACGCATGAAATACACTGTTAAGAAGTAGAAATCCCACCTAAATCCTCCGAGTGGGCAGCAGCCAGAAGAGGAGTGGAAACTCCAGGGTGTAAGTCACTGTGCGGAGATAAGGTACAGCGATTCTCCAGTGATCATTACGTTACCGTACGATTATTATCACTGGGTCAGTGCTGTCCAATCAATTTCTCTTCGGGAGCTGCTTTGCAAAATAACAAGGCTAGGATGATCTATCAATACTAACTGTATATTTACTCACACAAAATAGCGATGGCTTTATCATGTTCGATATTGATACTGCAACTTTCTTTGAGAAGCTTTTCTCCTCAGCGATAGTGTCCGTGGTTATGGCATGTTGCGCGAAGTTGAGGTATTAGATCAGATGAACTAAGTTGTTTTTTTTTTTTTAAGTTTGATTCTGAAATTTACACCAATACTGGACCGATACTGTATTGAGCCATCCCTTATACAACCGAATTATGTCATGTATACATTATATGATGAGTGACTTTATGGAAAATTATGATTTGGTACTTATATTAGGACTGATTTAGTAATTGGGAATTACCATATTTGTTTGGACTATAAGTTGCTCCGGAGTATAAGTCGCACCAGCCAAAGGACGAAAAAAGTGTCGCTTACAGTAGTGGCAGGTACTGGTACACAAGCCTAGAGTGCCCTCTAGTGGCTGTCGGTGTGAAAATAACAAACGTGAAACTGAGTATAGGTCGCAAACCCAGCCAAAGAATGGAAAAAAGTTTTAAAAAATAGTGTGGTAAATATGTAATATTTAATGTTTGATTTTAATTTTAATTGTTCCAGATCTACAGTACCAGTACTCCCTTTGTGATCTACGTACTGGTAGATCGTGATTTACTTAGTGGGCACCTGCAGTAAATGTCCAACAGGGAGACACGTACAGCTACAGCTCAGGCCAACTTAATCAACCTGAGGCAGCACTCAAGGCAGTGATGCCTTCTATGTACTAGGATAAGATGGTTTGCAGCGTCTGCTAAAACTGCAAATTCCATTCAGCTTCTTCACTGTTTAAGAGGCCAATTGTGGTAGTCAATCACAGAAAGGTGAACGAATAACAACTGGTTGACCTACAGGCATTATTAAAAAAAAAAAAAAGAACACCACAAAAAGCAATATTAAGTAGGTCAGCTCAGCCGTCTTGAACTCTGTTCAAACACGTTGACACTGTGGTTCTAGAACAGTTCTGCTTTTGTTTGTCTTTTCTTTCCCTTCCATCCTCGGTTGATCTTCCCTGTAAAGCAGTTAATCATCTTTTAGCTGTGATTCCGCTTGTGTTTGAGCAGTGATGTGAGTGGTTGGAAAGAATTCATCAAACTCCCAGTCTCACCATGTCACAGCTACGGAGGTGGTAACCACTGTGGTATGTGAGGGAGGCTTTCAGGAAAAGGGAGGATGTGTGTGCTTCTATGTATAGATGTGTGTATGTGTGTGTGTCTGCGTGACGTTAAAGGACTTATAAAACAGTCTGGGTTCTGCGAGGGATCATTTTGTTGTTGATGGAAAGGTTTTCACACGTTCACAAATAGGGTCGACATCAGTTTGACGGACGGTTTGAAAAAAGCACACCTTCATCCAGAGACTCTAAATATGATATTTTGGTTAGAAAATATTTGTACACTAAAATTATTTCCCTACCACTTCCTGTTTTGCACCAATGCAAATTCTCACTAATAAATTTTGCTCACATAATTGCCTTAATAATCATGGGACACATTCATGGGATAACTTTTTATCGTTCTAGGCTACGGCTAAGTTAGCCACTGGGTTTGTTTTTCTATGTATTTTTTTGTGTAGCATTTTTTATTTAGCTAATAGCTTACATTTTTATTGATTATTTTTTAAGACAGGTCGATGATAGCCTTCCTTGTATGACCTAGCCTGGGATGTTGAAGGACTTGGTGGTAAATACCGAGCCTTCCGTTGGCGGACAAGTTCCTGCCATTGTACCACTTCATTCCCTTTATTTTGTTCACTTTGTTCTCTCCACTTCCTCAGCTTTTATTCTGTTTTTTTGCACCACAGAAAACATTTATTCCATTAGTTTTACTCAGATCATATCTTTTTTCTCTTTAATGAAAAAGTACGACCAGTTCTGCCCCAGTTTGTCCCTGTCTGCTGGGAATTAAAGGGATTTGGTTCCGGTCACCAGATTAAAGTTTTCTTAAGGAAGGAAGATGAAAATCTCTGTTCTCAGTGTAAGTCCTTTCTTACTTTTGATTTGGCCAAAAAAGTCAAGTACTGTCCATTCGTTGGACATGTTGTTTTCCATAGACACCCTGCTTAATATTCACACCGTTTCATCTGCCGAATGTAGCTCAGGCCGGTGAGACCACAGCTTCCTGCTGTTGGCCTCTCTCTGGCTCCACTGGAGCCGTTTGAGTTTCTCTTGGAGCCTTGCTTAATGGCGTGGCAGACAGAGGTTAGAAGATTTTTCAGTCTTTTTTTATAATTTCCCTTAATGACGTCCTTGTGAGACTTTGTTGACAAAATGAAAGCAAACATGGAAGGAAACCTTACAGCTGGTCTTTAGAGGTTTTAGAGAATGTAGCAGTAGTGGAGAAATCTCTTCCACTATTCCCTGCAGGTCTGCAGTTTTTAACCCCTACCTTCCTCCTAATGTTGTCAAATAAATTCTGTGATGCAGAAATGTTATTGGGGGCTTAAAGTTAGCAATATATAAAACTAAAGGTTGTGAAATAAAAGCGTCTAGTAAAAAATTAGTCATTGATCAGAGGCTACTTTACAATGTATAATCAAGGTAACTGAGTCCAGGCGTAGCTGAAGGTTTGCCTGATAGAGACAACAGTGGATCATTGTATTCATTAAGTGTATTTTGTGTATTTATCCACATGTTTCATTTTCAATTTTTCTACTCTTTGTATATCAGGCAACCTTTCAGCTGTGTTGTAAGAAAAAAAATGAAAAAAAATCAACTACTCAACCCTGTAGAAAGCAGGGCTTTAGTCATCAGTCTGAACTGGCTGTGTGATGTTTTAGTTATCCCTGTTGAAGTTGTTGCTTTGTAAATGACAAAATTAATCTCTAATCTCATCCTGATATAATATCAAAATAAGCCTTAATATGATTTCCACCTTTAACATTGACCTGGAAATGGCCTATATTTGTTCCAGCACATTTGTCAGTGACTACGGCAGCTCCTGCCTAAACACACAAACACAAGTGACGGTTCCCACTCTGATCAGGACTCGACCTCCATCCTGCTGCGCCGCGTTGTTGATAGTGGTGCTTATTAGAAAGGTCAACAGCGTGTCTGCAGCTACTTACACCTGTGCCACTGATCTATCAGCGATCTACCCTCATAGACCAGGTGTAGTTCTCACCGCTTCTGCACTGAAGCGTCACACACAATCTAAACATCTTCCTCCGCATGTTCTCTACAGTATATTTAAAACAAGATTCAGAGATAATCCCCTCTTGATGCAGCACCTTGTAAAAACACAGCATTAAAAAAAAAAAACCCTGTAAAATCAACAGCAGAGTCATTAAAAGATAAATCAAGATGCCAGAGGCAGTGAAATGAAAATGTTGATAAAAACCTGTGTATTACTCCATGTTGTAGGAGTAATATCTGTTACAAATATTGATATAAATCT
>NC_024316.1:4416555-4435543 GCF_000523025.1 Cynoglossus semilaevis | reverse complement strand
TAATCTAACAAAAAATAAATTTGTAAATTCTGTCAGAGCTAATGCCTCCGTGTAATAACATAACAGTTTGCATATATTAAAAAAGGAAGACGTCAAGTCGTAACCTATTTGTTATAGAGTAAATTAAATAAAATGGACTCAAGCCAAAGGGATTTGGAAAGCCTGGTACAGATTTGTTGGCAGAGCGAGCTAAAGGGAAGAGTTCAGGACATTTTTTTTCTTCACTTAACAGATGTATGCATGTATTTCAGTCACATTTATATTTCTGTACAGGTATGTTATTAGTGGTTCTTTGCCTTTGGGAGCTAGCTTGATCAGAGTCTTTTTCGAGTATGATGAAGTAAGACATAAGAATTCTGCAGTATTCTCAAGTTTGAAGTGTGTTCTTGTATCAAGTACTCTATCTTTGAGAGAATGCTATTCTATTTTTCTATAAGGAAATCCATATTTCGTAGTCTGTGTTGGACTTATGTTTCACCACGCTCGAAACTTCATGGGTCAACTGGCAACAGAGGTGTATCATTGCCACCTACTGGCTAGGAGTGTGAATAGGTGTGACATTTTGATTTGTTCACGTATATTTAAGTAATGGAACTGCTTTTATTGCTGAAAATATTATATATGAATAAAATATGATATATTTATATTTTAATAAATCTATTAAAATCTATTATTTCTAATTGCAATTTTAGTTTGTAAAATTATACCTTAATTTCAAACTAGCTGGAATTGTAAATACCACACTTTTCATGGTAAATATTCAGAAAAACCTGGACTAAAAGGTTCTGTTGTTGCGTCGGCGTGCCTAATATTTATTCATCATCGCGTTAGGTTTATTTATTTCACATTGATCAGCTGACACTCGCACACTCGCACCATTCTCGGAGCTGTGACAGCAAATATTTGCCCGTACGTGGGGGCAGCCTGTGGGTTTGACTCTGTGTAAACAAGTCAGTGAGGATATGGAATAATGATGTGGTGCTGCCCGCTCACAGGCTGTTTACAGTGCTGGAGGGTTCTCTTAAACGCTAATTTGTCACTGTCAGCTCCCTCACACTTTCGCAGCAAAAGAGAATGAGGGACCAAAGAGGGAGACGGGAAGAAATGTGTGTTTTTTATTCTATTTTAAGAGTCTGGGTCAGAAATCAGCAGTGGGAAAAGAGGGAAGAGCTCTGATATCTCCAATAATTTCACTTGGAATTGTAACAATGCAGATTTTTTTTTTGTTTCTTAATAACTGTCTATTAAATTGTACGATTTAAATTTTCTGTCTAATGGCAAAAAGTAACCAGAATACAGTGATCCCTTGCTATAACGCGGTTTACTTTTCACGGTTTCGCTACTTCACGGATTTGCATCGTGCATTGTGTTCTGCATTCTGATTGGCTAAAAAGTCACTCCGCTTCTTCTCTACCTGTGCCCCAATAACGTTGCGGTTTAATATGTACACGTACGTAAAACAGCTTGCCAAATTGACATTACGTACGCAATTTCGACTTTATCAAACCCCATAATGTCGACAAAACGCTCTGGACCGGCAAAAGTACCTGCGGTAGGGACCAAAAGGCAGCGGAAGATGCTGTCTATCGGTGATAAAGTAAAACTATTGGACATGCTAAATGAAGGTAAAAGCTATGCGGCTGTAGGTCGGCATTATGGAATTAATGAATCTTCCGTTCGTTCCAAAAAGAAGGAAGAAAAAAACATAAGGAAGACAGCAGCAATAAGTTTTAATAAGGATTCAAAAAGGGTTGCAACTGCCCGCAACAAGACCAGGTAATTTGTATTTTTTTCATAATCATTTTTAATTTTCTCCCGTTCACGGTGGGCGGTGCTAATCTCCGCAATTTGAAGCCTTCTGTTCACGTTGATGATTAAAATTATTATTTGACAGTACATTACAGAAGTTATTTGTTGAAACGTTTCTAAAGTACTTTTATTTTACTTTATTTGTGAAACAAATGGTTGAGACTGTAAAATGGTTTGTTCGTTCTTTCTCTTCTTTTTCTGAGTATTTAATTGTAAAAAAAATAAAGATAAAATCCCTGAAATGCTCAAGGAGAAGGCCTAATATTCCAGAACAATGCTCATCCTTTGTAGCTCAAATTAGCAACAAATTTAGCATAGCAAAAGAGAACACAAAAAATATATTTCTGTAGTAAAATATGAATGTTAAAATTAGCACATAAATTCTGTTTGTCGGAGGAAATGGCTATAAATTAGCCAGAGACAACTCAAAGTCTGCCGTGAAAGCTAAACAGACAACAAGCTAGGAAGCTAACAAGGCCCCAAAATTGCTAACAGATGCTAACTGCTGACTGAAGGCCCTGGGTGCTGAGGAAATTAAAGTTCGGTGTCATCTCTGATGTCACGGAGCCATTAGTGTGTATGTGTGTATGTGTACGTTGGTTGTTCGTGTTTGTTAATGATAAGGTGTAGCTCTCAGCACAGGTATCAGACCCAACAGAGCTCTGTGATCAGCAGCACCACTGAGGGCTGATTTATTATCTCGCGTGTGTGTTTCCAACTGCGTGTTTAGATTTTTTTCCCCTTAAATAACATGAGAACTGCAGGTGTGTATGCAACGTGTACTCTGTACTCTCTCACTGTATACTGTACACGATGCACGACGGAAAATATGCGTTCTTGTCGGACTTCATGCCTGCACGCGTGTGTGTACAGTATGTGTGTGTGTTTGTGGGTGTATCCTTGTGTATGCATCTCCAGCATGCACGCACACGCGCGCGTGTGAGTGTTTTGTGGCTGACAGATTTACGCAGCAGCGTCTCTCACGTCCCTCATCAGGTCCAGTCTTGTCTTGTCCTGGTCTGTAGTTGAGCAGACAGGTTCAGCTGCTACTGTGCTCTCTGTCTCTGTCTCTCTGTCTCTCTCTCTCTGTCTCTCTCGTGTAATGCTTTAACTTACCTGTTGATATTTTCCATAGTTCATCTTCTGAACCAGTGTCTTAATTACAGTGGTTTAAAACCCCCATTTTGTTAAGGTTTAATTTTTTGATTATAAAGATTAACTTCACCTCCTGTTGCATAGCTGTGCACGTTCTGTTCTTTTTTGTATTTAATAAATCACACTGTTTTGTTTTTCTTTCATTGTTTCCGTTACATTGAAGGCAGATCCGGTCTCCAAACGTCCAGAAGCAGCTGGTTCCTGGTGAGATGAGGAAAGATGGCACGGTGGACGGACATCCACACTCCTTATCACAGGTGAGTGTCTGATACTACATTCCAATAGAAATACTACTGTAATCTGTAACAGCTTTTAACCACGACCACATCCACACTGCCCAACACGTGTAATGCTTTTTTTTTTTTTACTGTAGTTCAGAGTCTGCTTGCCCTGATTGGGAGTTTTACTGATGTGGGTGAATAATGCAGGAAATTTGGGATGGCATTTGGGACGTAGCCCGGTGTTAAACTAACTAGCTAACTAACTAATTAAATCATCTGAAGACCCACCTGGCGCAGAATACGTTGATGTCTCTTATCAGTTTAACAGCACAGAGAATAGACGAGGAGTCCGGTCTAGAAAAATATTTTCACGGTCAAAGCTCTGCTCACTTTCTGTTCAGCTGTTTTTAGTAACTAAATAAGAAAATAAGAATTGATAGACTTTTTTTCTGCTTGGCGTCCTCATGGAGTCCAACATTTTCTAATTCCTCAGCCCGTTGCTACAGTGAATTATAAAACGCTCTTAATGATAGAAATAGATTAGATTTTTTTTCACCCCCTTCAGCGAGATACTACAGACATCAAGATACAGTACGTCTCTAGAAAAAATGGCAACTTTACACTGACTAATGCCAGAGGATCCAGAGGTTTTTTCATGGTTTCTGGTCTTGATGGTCTTGATGGGATGGCTTGATACTACTTTTTCATGTTTCGTACCGATACTGCAACATGGAGTATCTGCTGAGTTCATTTGAGCATTTGGACGAGCCGTGATCAACAGGTTTTTTTTCTCCAATCTGATACCACGATGTTCATTTTATAAATGATGTGGTTCTTAACCTTATTGAAGGTGCTGAACCCCACCAGTTTTCATATGCGCATTCACCGAACCCTTCGGTGATGGCCAAGTAGGGGGCGTGACATCACGAATCACATGAGTATGTATCTTGTCCTCTGCCAAACCCCTGAGACTGACTCACCGAAGCCCTGGGGTTTGATCGAACCCAGGTTAAGAACCAAAACAGACTGTGGAGCAGCTCAGTAGACGTAGCCTCCAGTTCTGACACTACTTTAAAAACAAACAAAAAAACAATCATTACGTATGATTTTTAGACAAGATGTACTGATCTTATGAGCTGGTGTGTCCATGCATTTTTAGTGTTAAAACCAAGTCTTCATGTTGCAACCATAGCAACAAAGCTGGTCTCTCCAGTCATTCTGTTAATTCATCAGTTGTGTCTGAAAGCAACAATTCTGAAGGCACAAAAAAAGAAGTCGTTGGAGTCTTTTCTGACTCCTGCTCGTCATCACTTCATCTCCACCGCGGCTCTGAGTGGAAAAGACAGTTGTTTAGTCCAAACAGAAATGGGCCACGTACAGCAGCCAGGATGAGAGGGGTGGTGTAATGGCTGTGATACCTCTGGACTGCATCGCTCTCACTCCCATCAGTCAGTAGACAGAATCCTGAGAGGGTTTTTTTCTTGGTATAATTTCCAAAGCCTTCTACCTGCCTAGGTGTCGACATGAGAGTCAACTGTTTGCTCAACGCTGTATGAGCATGTGACTCAGGTCCAGGTGTTAATATACAGAGTGCAGTCATGCCAAGTTGTCCCAGTGGAGCGATAAAGTTAAACACACCTCACTGTAACTCTGACAGACACGAGTTCTCTCTCCTCCTTTTCACTCCGTCTTTCTCTGTTTTTGGCGGAGGTGGTTTGTTATTTCAGTGTGCGCTGGCAGGCAACAGCAAACATCCTGTTTCCTCCTCCGCACCTTCTCTGAATACTACATATTAATATTAATATGGGTAAGACCTGGAGCGCGGTCAAGAAGTGTGTGCCAGTGGGAAAGAAAGAGAGGATGAAAGAAGGTGAAGAGGAATGAAGTGCTTTGGAGGGGTATTATATAAGGAGATGGATAATAGCTGGAAAAGTGTAGGAAAACGTGTGATTGGGTACATTTCTTTATTCAAAAATTGAAAATAAAAACATAAAATAGCCTTAATTTTCCAAAGGGAACTCCTGAGGGATTAATAATCTATCAGTCAATCAATCTATCTATCTATCTATCCATCTATCTATCTATCTATCTATCCATCCATCTATCCATCAGTCTGTCTGTCTATCTATCCATCCATCTATCCATCAGTCTGTCTGTCTATCTATCCATCCATCTATCCATGCATCCATCCATCCATCCATCTATCATGCATCCATCCATCCATCCATCTATCCATCTATCTAGCAACCTAGCTAGCAAGCTGTCAGCTAATTATTTTAACTCAATTAATTGTGTAATTTGGGCTTTAACTATCACTCAAATACTTACTTGCGTAACATCCTACGGGCAAAAAAGCCATTGAAGAATAATAGATGGAATGGAATAATGGACATTGAGTGACATTAGCCAAAGCTGATGGAACTGTTATTGTGTGGTCTATAATACCACCAATCACCCAACCAATGGAATCACCCACCAAAACGAAATGCCTTAAACAAATTATGTTTTAATTTAAACGTTCGTGTATGAACTGTAGTAACAACAACAACATATTTCCATAAACAAAAAAAAGGTGGGAGAGGTCTGAATAACAACATTAGTTGTTGCACACAAGCTTAAAGCATGAGAAAAGAAGCTAAAAATTAGCATGCAAGTTTTCTGCTTTCCCAGACAGGTCCCTAATGTTTGCTTACATTGATGCTGCACACACACACACACACACACACAAGGTTGTCCTACAGAGACTGATGTGTGTGTCTGTCTGGGTCAGGGTGCGTGGGTTAACAGTCTGTGTGAAGCTGAGGATCCTCAGGTACGCGGCTGCTGGAAATGTGCATTCTCTCACTCTCTCCTCGTTTATTTTAGTGATTATAATCCCTCCATCAAACCTCCGAAAAGGCCAGACTCCATAATGAGCCTTCCCAGGGGCAGGAGGCGATGACTGCTGCTGCAGCAGGGGCAATTATCTTTCCATCGCTCTACGCACTCTCCATCTCCATATCTCTCTCTCTCTCTCTCTCTCTTTATCCCCCTGATACCACTACTTCCCTTTTCCTTCCCAATTCCTCATTTGAGCCAGAAAACTCTCTTGTTACTAATAAAACTCACGCACACAGACAGACACAGATTTTGGTGCAGTTTTCCACTCGGGGGTCCTGCAGTTGCAGCTCTGTCTCAGTGGGGTGTGTTTGTGTGTGTGTGTGTTTCTGACCGTGGGGTGGGGTCAGAGACGTACTTGTTGCTTCTGTTGCATCGAATTACAAGATGTCTGTCAAGTCCAATTTTGGACCCAGACTGCTGACGCGCACAGACGTTTTCTGTGTGCGCTCGCATGTGCGTCTGTGCGCGCCCGCCGCTCACCTCCCACCGTGTCGTCTGGACGTGACGAGCCACAAGCATCCGTTTGTGATTTGCTCCGTTTGGTGCTGTCCAAGTCAATATCCCTGATTTAGGGTGTTAATTCTTTATTTTTGAAATCATTAATTCAGCTGTATAGTTAATGATTTCTTTGTTGACAGGACATATTTGTCTTTTTATTTTGTAGGAGAGTAAATTTGTTGTTGTTTATTCTGATTGACTTATGTCGATGACACTGTTTTTTTAAATTTTTTTTTAAGTGTACTCTGTGCTCAGCTGCACAGAGTAGTTCTTATAAATATATGGTACAACCATACCATCTCCAGCTATGGTCAAAGTTGACCTTTAAATGAATTATATTACCATTTAACAGACTATTAAACCCTGGACTCCTGTAGATTCAGTTAAAAACGAACTAAACTCCTGTTTCGCAGAGGAAACCTCCGTTTGACTCCTGTTTCTGTCCTGCTCCCAGAGACGTGGGGAAGTGTGAAACTGAAGATGAGTCAACTTTTGCGTTCTTCACAGGGAGAAAGAAAACAGAGAACCCTGTGGTTGGGAGTTGAGTTCTTTTTTTCTTTAACAGTTCCATTGCCCACTGTGAACACAAGATCCTTTTTTATTTGTTCCCCTGGTGTCACAGAGACCACACACACAACCCAGACGTCTTTACACTTCATGTTTCTTTATAATCTCTGTCTGCTGCGATATGTTTTGGATAATTAACATGGATTAGCATCATCATGATTAACTGGTCATCCTGTCTATATTTGATTTCATCATCCGGCTGGCACATAAAGGTATGAGTTCTCGACAGTAAATCTGATGGTTCATTTTACTTTACCAGGTTACTGGGCTCTAGAGAGCACTGCTAGTAAAAACAGAGCTGCACAAATGCCCAGACTGAAATTTGTTCATTAAACAGCACATCAACTCGCAAATAAAAAAGCTAGCTAAAAGCTAATCGGCTTAATGTGAACAATAATATTAGTAGTACAATAACAGTAGTGGAAATAAGTAGATTATTAGTTGCTCTTTTGTAAAAAAAATAATAGCTACAAAGACCTACAACAGAGCTACAAATTTAGGCACCTAAATTTTGTTAAAAAAAAAAACAGGTTCAAAAGACCACATGTGAATTAAACCTTTATGATTTTTAAAATGTAATCTAGTCTAATAATACCAAAGTTGTGACTTTTTAAGGACCTCTCATGGCAACCCACCTGCAGTACCATGACAACCCACTAGGCAGCAGCTCACGCTCTAGGAATGATTGCCATTGGCGTTGGCCTTTTCTGGAGTGGTCGTCTTCCTGTGCAGTTTAATGTCAGCAGAGAAACATGTGATTTTAATTTTATAAAGTATTTTAACTCAAAGACAAACCCCTCTGTTCCTGGTTTTTGTTACTTTGCTTTTGGTTACTCCTCCTCCTTGCCCTCCTCCTCCTCCTCCTCCTCTTGAAATCCCTACGCCCACTCCCCCCCCTTCTTCTCCACCCCCTTCATCTTCAGCTTCCTCCTTCAGCTTCCCAGGATGCCATGCAGGAGACGGCGCAGAGGATAAGGGACTTGGAGATGGCACTGAGGGAGAGCATGAACACGTCTGCACATAGGGAGGCGCTGTGGGCACAGGAGGAGGCCACTCGTGTTCAGGCCCAGAGAGAGGTTCAAAAAGATGTTACACACTTACTAACCAACAAACACACATACACACACACACACACACACACACTCTGGGTGTCATGAATTGTGAGGATTTCCTGTAGATTTTAATCCGTATCCTAACGATAACCAACTCCCAACGGGTGCCACAACGAAGGATTTTATAAAAAAATATCTCCACAAGTTCCTTGGTGTTTTAGGCTAACATCTCACTAGTCCTTGGCTCAGTTTTCAGCCCTTTAAAAACAATGATTTAAGTCATAATTATTAAGTTATACTTGGCATTGTTATAACAGCCGCTGTTACCTAGCAAATTTTGGGATACATTTTATTTTATATTTTTGCAATTTAAAATAATTCTTTGGACAAATTACAAGCAATTTATTTTAAAAATAACACCGAAAATGTGTGACTAACTTTTTTTACTGTATTCTTTGATTTTGACTTCTTTTATTTTAGACAATTACCAATTATTTTCACCTTCTTTTACATATATTTCTGCCTTTCTTTAGCTATTCCTTCTTTAGGTTAGCTTCTTTAGCTATTCCTGCGATGGCTAACTTTGAGCAAATTTTGTGCTGTATGGTTTTTCGGATTATATTCTTCACCATCATCATCTAAATGTGATGTATTTGCATTCAATTGTCAAGTTTTTCCGTATCAACAGTTGCACATCCATCTCTTATTTAGACACTTAGTTTGTTTTAGGTCTGCTACACACAACTCAATAAGACTGAATCCTTGTTTTGTTTTGGGCTACACAATGGTTAGAGTGGTGACAAACAGAACCGGCACAAATTCATCTCACCAAATGACCTCAGCGGCCGTCTTCCTGTGTGTGCCCTCAGTGGTGGAACTGAGTCCACACACAGGCATGCATTTCCATTTTGTGTTTATGAAACAAAAGAAAAAGAAACAGCTCGTACTTCTTTCATTTTCAGTCTGTTGCTGCGTACTTTCAAATGTAAGCACATGTTTGACTTCTTCTGAGTTTATGTGCATGTAATTAGAATTCATTAACGGAGCTTTAGACTCTGGGGCTGCAGCCTTGATGGAGCACAGACTGCCCTTCTTTTCTCTTCTCTTTCTTTCTTCAACTCTCCGTGTCCAGCTATCTCTCCCTGTCTTTGTGACCGCCAGCTGGCGGCTGCTCTCACAGGAGCGTTTATGTGTGTGTTGTTGTTGTTTTTTTTTTCTTATGTGCGTCTGAGTGTAGGTGTGTCTGTGGTGGGAAAGAGAAACAAGGCAAGGCACTACGTTTCCTCCCGGTGTGAGCGTGCATTTGAATGAGAATGACCCCACATCACTCATGCGTGCCATGGGTAACATGAGAGCTAAACGGCGGTCACAACGAGAGCTAAAATTTGTAGGAAAAGTGGTGGCTGCGTCTCTTCAAAGTCGTACAACATTCTCCATCAAATACACTACCACGCACTATAGGTTAGTTTCGGAGGGTGTTGGAATCAGGTTTTGTTTAAACGAGCGGCTCTGAGGTCATGCTAACCGTGGCGTGTTTTCCACAAACTCCGGACTTTTGACTCGTTGCGAGAAATGCGACGCAAGCAGAACCATTGTTTTTCTTAGGGTAGGAAACCCTCGTTTTGGAGTTCCCCGCAAACCCTTTTTCCAGCAAATAAGAGCTCAAAATTGCTGTCCCTGGAATATTTAATTTTTATTTTGCTCCGGTGACGACCGCTTGTCAGTCTTTAGGAAGGCTCCGGATGTCAGGGGCGACATACAGCCTGATTAGATCGGACCAGTACAATCATAACATAATTAACTATAAATAACAATAAGTCATTTTCCATCCTTTGTTTTCATGCACATAAGTACAACTATATTACATATTTATTATAATTTATTTATATTTAATTGAATATAATTTTACGAAAAATATCCTGAACGTAATGTGTTTGTGTATTGTTTTATATTCAAAATACATCAAGTTGGCCGGATTGAACACCTGAGCGGACCAGTTTTTGCCCGCGGGCCATATGTTTGACATCATGTTGTAACAAAGTCTGTCCTTACCAAATAGGACATCCCTTTAAAACGGCAGCGTATCATCAGGATTTAACTGCATTGTTGACTTCAGCATCTTAGACTCTGACTAATTGATGGCTTTTGTCTTTGTTATTTAACTGTTTTTTTTTTTTTTTGCTCTTTGACACGAACCCTTCATGGAAAAGTCACTTCATGTCTTCATCAACCCCACATAAGTCTCCGACTCCTCATTTAACGTTGCCTTTTCCCCGTTCACTGGTTGAGCCTACAACCTGGACTAACCTTCGCTTCACAATCACATCATTAATAAAGAATACAATGCATTTTAGTAAAATTAGGCCTCTAATCAGCTTAGCGCTGAGCCTGTGCGTGCTAATTTAGCTCAACTTCAAGGCAAAGCCCTCCCAGCCCGTCTAAGGCCAGCTAAGACCCACCCAAAGCCCCTTTTAGTTGATAAGCTGATTGAGGGCTCAGAGGTAGAGAGAGAGAGAAAGAGAGGGAAAAAAAGTCAAATCCCTTCTGTCCATTCGTGTCTGGTTCAAAGGCCTGCTTCAAACGTCACGTTAAGAAAGGACATGAGAGAGACAAAATTTGGGGAAAAAAAGGAGACAGAATGAGAGGTCCATTGGTGGAGACGACTGGAGAGAAGGTTCTAGACAATGCACATGCAAACAGGATTAGGTCCAGGCTGGGACAGAGGGAGAGGGAGACTTAGGGAGATGTATTCTTGTAGGGGGAGCAGTGGTGTGAAGAAAGGTGACCCGGGGCATTACCCATGCTCCATTTCAGCAAGTCAGGCTGATGGAAGACTTACAGGGCATTACACATCATGAGACTGATTACTTCAGAGCAGGAGATGGAGGGGCTGAGGGAGGGTGGTGGTGATGGTGGAGAGGGGTGAGAATGTGAGTGTGTCTGGGTGCTGTGAAACTGTGCCAGGGTCAGGTGATGTTTCAGAGGACTTCTGCATTCATACTCCCCAGTCTGAGAATGTATGTAGTCTGTACACGGATAAGTACTAGTTAGACTGACTTCCTCCTTAAGAGCCTGTTGTGACTGTAGCTTAAATCAGCATAGTTGACACTGCCTGTCTCTGTGTTCTCTTTGTACATAACAGGCAATGAAACATATTGAAGGAGTGTAGTATATGTCAGGTGTCTCAATCTCATTATGGTTCAGGGGCCGCAAACAACCATATTGGATGTCAAGTGAACTGGACCAATACAGTCATAACATAATTAACTATAAATAAGTTCCTGTTTTTCCCCTTTGTTTTGATGCGAAGAAGTACAAATATTCTTATATATTTATTATGATTATTATTGTAATGTATTCATATTTAATGAAATATAATTTTACAAAAAATATCCTGAACATCTTAGCGGGCCATTTTGGGCCCACGGGCCGAATGTTTGACATCCCTGGTATAAGTTGTAACTAAATCATCAGCAAAAAAAGAATGGAAAGCACATCAAGATTGCTTAGAGTTAGCAAAAAGAAAAAAGTAGGTATAATCGTGTGGTTTCCCACAAAAAACTCAAAATGTATTGATTAAAAATGTATAATTTATTTAACCTGCTGCTCATTAACTATTCACCGTTACCTGGGATATATATTTGACCTAAAAATGTTATTCAACTAAGCCAAGCTGATATTAATTAGCTTAGCATATGCTGTTGGTTTGAAGGCCTTACTTTCACTTCACTTCACAAGTCAAAATCTAAATCTAGACTTTATTTTGAAAAAGAGTCTAGTTAATAACTGATCCTTTGCATTGCCAAAGACTTCTCTGCTGTTTCCAACATCCCTGTCTTCGTATGTGATATTTATGAAGGTTTCTGCAAACAATCTGACATCTGTGGAACACACCTACAAAACCAGCAGAGGAGCACTGTCCTGAAAATGTGTGAACGATTTGGCCCCTTCATAAAAGAGGCCTGTCGGGTTTTTTTTTTTTTTTTCATGTCTCCCCCCATTGAGAGTTTTCCTTCCACAGTACTCCTCTATTTTACCTTCTTTTATCCTGAACTTTCTGTCCCTGCTTTTGATCCCAGAGTTTATTTCACAATTCACTGTATCTTGTGAGATCTTACATTTCACATCTGCACATTGTGAGGCTTTCTTAAAGTAAAAAAAAAGGCTCTTGCTGTGGGTTTAAACCAAAAGATCACATAATCTGTCTTATCTCCGGTTTCAATTATCTGAACGGTCCTGTTGTGAAGTGCTTGTTGTTGGACAATTACACACTTCCTGCCCTGGGATAATAACGACGCCTTGAGGTCACATCCTGTCTATCAGACACTCAGGTCCAACACCAAGACCTGAGTGTGGCCCCAGGACATGTGTTTGTGTGTGTGCGTGTGTGTGTGGGAGAGACAGAGCGAGAGAGAGAGAGAGGTGGAGACATCGTTGAATGCACCAATATTATTGTCATCAACTCCAAAGTAGAAGCACACTTAAGATTAAGGTGAATAAGTGGAGAAAGGTCAGAGGTTTGTTTCCAGCTCTGGGGTCAGAGGACGTTAACTTTTCCACTCACCTTTGAACCTGAGTTTTCTATACTTTCCTGCACTGTTCAGCTGATGTTCTTCTCAGGTTGGGCCAGTCATTTCATTCTCATTGGGGTTAGCATACAAACCCTCTACTATTAAAAAAACCCATATATATCCAGTCGAAGTATGGATCATTTTCATTCGGCTAGTGTCCAGCTGTAATTGTAACCTTAGAGGTAGTCATTTCCTCTGTTTCTCTAACACAGAAGTGTCAAACTCATATTGGTTCGAGGGCCACATACAACCTTATTAGAAGTCAAGTGGGCGGGACCAGTAGGATCATAACATAGTTAACTACAAATAACCAAAATCGTTTTCTGCTTTGTTTACATGCAAAAAAGTACATTAGATACATTTTTTGTTTTTGGATCAAGTCTGTATCAAATACCTATTATAATGCAGTATTAATTTCTTGTACACTTTTTTGTAATCTTAAGAGGGTCGGTACTCACTTTGTTACCTCACTCCCTTTCACTACAGTTGTTCTAATCTCTAGTTTTAGGCATGTTGACCAAAAAGTGTAGCCTTATTGACCTTATCGTTTTTTTAAGGAAAAAACTGGAATGGGATGTGTGTGAAACAGATTTTTCATGACAAAATTAAAACATTTCTTTCACAATTTGCAGTAGTGAACATCCTAAAAATGTCATTTTCTGTTTCTGTTTCTGACATTGACCAGCTGGAGGAGCTGATGGGAGCGTTGGAGAAGACACGTCAGGAGCTGGATGCTACCAAACTGCGACTGACGTCCACCCAGCAGTCACTGCGGGAGCGTGACGGACACCTGAGCAGTCTTCGTGTGGAGCGGCGCAAACAGTTGGAGGAGATTCTGGAGATGAAGTAAGTGACTCACCTTTTTGTTAGAAATATAGCACACGTTTGACAACCCAGTGTCTTACCCCTGCTTTTCTAGTATTGCCCAGTGCCTTGACCGATACTTCTTGAGGTTGGGTTGCAATAAATATGCAATTACCAGAAAGGTTATTTCATAGGTGGCACAACTCACAGTATGTGTGTGTAAACTCAGTCCAAACTACAGTGAGGACACCAAGCAGAAAAAGTCTAATTACTGAACAGAAAGTGAGCAGAGCTTTGACATCAATACTGCATTTTACTAAAAAAAAAAAATTCTTCTGCTTTCCAGTATCATGTCGCCTAAACTGAGACACACTATTCCAATGTTTTGGTATACAAGTTTGCGTATTCAGAGATGAAGCAAATCCTCATTTTTTGTTGTTGTATTTTAACAGAACACATCCTACAGTAAGACTTGCTCATGGCTTTGTCCCTAATCTTAAAATACTGTACTTACACAGAGCTGACAATGTTGACCTACTTAGATAAACTACCAATGAGGACAATGAAAAACTAAAGAAGCAGGAGGAAAACATTGTGGTTGTGGTGGGAAAAAAAAAAACGCTTCAATGTATCAGGTTGCTACCTCGGCATTTGTTTTTGAATCCAAATACAAGTATTTAAACTTAGTAGTATTATGATACTTGATACTTGATACCTGATACTTAGTAGTATCAGGCTTGATGCCAGTATCGGTGCATTCCTCGTGTGTAGTTAAAATAATGTCGCTGCTCCAGTGCCACATGGGAAGCACCTTCTTGGCCTATGACTTATCTTCAAGCACAACAGTGGTCAGAAACACGTAGAAAACAAGCCATTAAAAACACATGTCGACGGAAATGTCCTACTTCTGCAACAGCTCCGGGGCTTTTGCTGTAGCGCCGCGCACTCATGGCTAATCTGTCATTTATCAGTTCACCTGTTTACATATGTGTGAGTGGAGAGATGTTTCCCAGACATCGGTGCAGAGGCAGCGGCGCGCCGTGTCCTCAAGGCCGGTTCAGCTGTCGCTCTTGTCCTCTGCTGTAATTTTGAACAGTCACTGTTATTGAGGACAGGTGGTGTGACCTGAGACAGGAGGTCAAACACATACCGTAGGTGTCCTGCTGGTTCGCATGTAGGACCAAAGCCTGACTGCTTGTGTGCGTTTGTTGGTGAGTTTTGCACAAATGTGTGAGCAGATCAGCTACATGTGTCTCAGCTTTGAGTGCCTTATTAAAGGAACATGGAGACACAGATCTGCTTGTCATGTGCGGCGGGGAAATGCCTTTAATGTCAGTCAGTACCAAAGGGAGGGCTGGTATAGTTCTATTGAAACCACAGCTCCACTAAATCCCTCACACAAACAGACACACGCATGCAAAAAGACCCAAAACGCAATATTGTCTTATCGTGAGAAACCCCACCAATGTCGTAAATTCACATAGGAACCCGTGAACTGTAGATAAGAATCGGCTTGAGTCTTTAAGGAAATGGAGCCTAGCGTATAAGATGGAAGTAGCAGTTGAGCAGAGTGAACCTCCAAAGGTTGGACGGACATGAAAAGGATGAAGATAATAATCATCCACAGCAGGTTAGGTCCCTCAGTCTGAGGACTGTTGACTTCTTATTGATTTCATAGATTTTTATTGACTTTTACGACCTTTCATCAAGGTTTTTGTTTCATTTCTTTCTTTGGCCAGCTGTTTTTTTTTTTGAAGTGCTAGTATCATAAAACATAAAGAGGAAAGGCAGACAGACACCAGGTAAGGCTGATAAAGATGGTGTTTAACAATTAGCAGCAGTTTAGGGGATAAAGATTTGGTACTTGGCTCAACACGCCACAGCCAAACAGGCTACATTCAAACCCTTCGGATAACAAGCCTCTTGTGTTCGTGATAAAGGAGGTTGTGGGTTTGGTGGTCATGTGGAATAGCAACGATGCTCAGCAGGTTAGGTGGATAAAGGATGGAGATGTATTTTGCTTGCAGAATATTACATTTTAATATCCGTAGATATTATAGCAGATTGTTGTTGTTGTTGTCTCGTCTCTGTTGGTTATTTCCCCAAGTCGGTTCTTACTTACTTTCTTAAAATAAGTCAAAGGAAACTGAGACATGTTTCTTTCTGCACTTGATCCAAATCTGTTGTCTGTTCTAATTTCCCCATTGGATCAACAGATCACGTTTATCAGAAGAAATGTGTTACTTACAGTATGTCGAAGACCAAAGTGTTGTTGCATTAGTGGTGGTAGGTGAGTGCGGGCTGACACGGGCCGATATGCTGCATAATTTACTATTACATTACCATCCGAACGAAAGTAACACTGTCAGTGTGATGGTCGGTTGGCGTAAAGCAACAAAGCAAAATTCTTTGGCTTTATGTCGACGCTAATTGAAGGGGCACGGAGGGCATGAGTGCGTGTGTGGTCTTTTTGTGCATTCGACTCTGAGAGTGTGTGTAAAGGTAGGTCAAAGGCTGGGGTTTAGGGTCACTGATGATGAGGATTAAAGGACTGTTGAATTGCAGAGGTTTTGGGTGGGCGAAGCTGCGTGGGACTCATAACTGGGCCGGCTGCAGAGTTATGTGCACACACACAAAGACACAGACACGTATAAAACAAACCTTTTAAAGATGTGTTTTTAAGGACGGGTCACAACTGGATTTCTTCAGGTTTGCCCCAAGCATGAGCAGGTAATAACTAAACAGAGTTACAGTTCAGGAGAAAACATTTGGTTGACATGGAGAAGTATTTGTTGAAGGTGAGGACTGCATTCAAGGGCAACAGAAATTGAAGTATTCAAATCTTAGGAGTCATGAGAGAAGCTTGATGGATCGCCAAGTTTCTCCTTGGTGCCAATGTTTGTGGCATTTGTCGGAGGGAACAGCTGAAGCAAACCTTGTGAAGCACGTTCTGCTCAGGACTGTGGCTCTGTCTGTGTAGGTGTGTGTGCCCGCGTGTGTGTGTGTGTGACTGGGTGAAGAAAAAGGAGAGAGAGAGCGGACTGTTGGCTTTTCAATCATCATCATCAAATCATTTCAATATTCTCTCATTGCATTCTGGCTTTTTCTGGCTTGTATTCTGTGTGTGTGTATTGAGTTCATGTGCAAGTTCAAGTCTGTCTTGGATAGGTTATATAAGCCAAGTAGTTACAGGTAGAGGTTTTAAAAGATCATTTCAGCAGGTCCTTGAACATTTCATTCCAATTTGAATTTTCCCTCAGCATGATTTTAAAAAAACCTTTACTTTTACCATTAAGACCAACATTAATGTCTGTGGGCCTACATGGTGAAGCAGTGATGTGGAGCGGCCAATCAAAACAGATGTGAGCCTAACATGGCCCACAGAAATAATGCTGTCAACAGTTTGTTTTGATTTTAGTTCCAGTCAATCAAATTAATTGAATCTTAATATCCTAATAATTTTAGTCAGCAACATATAAATAAGTTTTAAATATTAATTTCCCAATATAACCCTTTTAAAGCAAAAAGCCAGGTTAGTTCATTAAATGCCATCATTCCTGCAGATGATTCTCCAATATTTGCTTGATCTTTCCTGACATAACCTACAGTTTTAGTCTTACAGTTTACAGTCAGTCTAGTTTTCACCAGTGTTAATAGTAATGTGGGTTCGTAGCTGTTATTCGATACCTTCCGATATATTCTGGTAACTCACTACATGTCACAATTCTGGATGGCATCAAATGGCACATGCTGCTCTCACCCAATCAGAAACGTCCATGTTTCTAAGGATGTTGTACCAGTTACATGTTATTTAAGTATATTTAAACAAATGGCACATGCTGCTCTCAGCCAATCAGGATGTCAACAAACGTCCATGTTTCTAAGGATGTTGTAACATCTCACACTGTGTAAGGCTTTCTTCATATTGTAGATATAGGCCAGTATCAGCAGTTACTACAGACTGGTAATACCGTGCCATTGTTGAAGGATCGTTCAATTTTCAAAATAAAACATCTTTTAAACTTTATTCTGTTAATATCAGAGTCTGAATGACTTGTTGTTTTTAAACATTGTCAGATTATCTTTGAATGAAAAAAGTAAAGGGATATAACTAGATTCTTTCGTAATGAAGTAAATTAGTCAAACTGAAGTAAATATTTCCCACTGCGGCCTGGTACCAAATGACCTACGGACCAGCAGTGGGTTGGGAACCCCTGTTGTAGACTGTATTGCACACACACAGATCTATGTGTCAGATGTTGAATCCTGACTGACTGAGCCTGAATGGGATAAAACTACTGTAAGTACAACAGACTCTTTGTGACTCACTGACCTGATCCTGCAGTCGACTTTGGAAACGGAGCTGATATGATCTCTGTTTATATTTCAGTGATGGGAGAAGGTGATTATGGGGCTAAGAAACTAGGTAGCAGCAAGTTTAGAGCAGAAAGAGCAGAGAATGTAGAAAGAGAAAGTCAGGAGGGATGGAGAGGAAATCACTCTCCCCTTAGTTTATATACTGTAGAGAAGAGAGATGGTGTAGAGACAAGTCAGAGAGTGAAGTACAAGTGTGGCTGGATGGAGGAGGTGATGAATGAGAGGGTGAGTGGTGGAGAGCTAGGGAGGGAGAAGTAGAAGAAATGAGGCAGAAAACCTCAGGGCCAGCAGGTAAATGAGTGATGAGTGAATCAAGATCAAATGTCTGAAGAATTGGTTTAAAAAAAAAACAAACATTGAATTTAGAATATTATAAAAGGATATAAAAGTAAACATTTAACATTTAAGGCGTGGGACAGTTAGAATTTAACAACATCACTTAGAAATATGTGCAATAATCCAATATAATGGCTGTATCAGATATCATATGAATATAATAGTCATAAAATGAACAGCAGTATTATCAATAAGTAGTAATAATAGAATAATATAAAGCAAAAATAAATAAAGTAAATAATGAAAGCAGCAGTAGCAATAATATTAAAGACTTAACCTACATAATGTTTTAATATGTCAATAATATAATGCTATAATATCAATAGTATCAATAGTAACAGTTATGATATAATAATAATAATTATAATAATAATAATAATAATAATAACAATAACATAGAGCTAGAAATATGTTCACCAGAATGACAAGCAGCTTCATGTAATAGTGCGTTGTTAAAGAATAGTGTAGACAGGAGTTAGATGTTGTACGTGGGACTCGTGTATGAGCGAAGGGTCTGTGTACATGATGATGAAGTGAGAGTGATGTGTGTAGTGACCATTAAAGTAATCTTTGCAAATTTGCAACTGTTTCGATTTACAAGCGTTTCATACATAAACCTACATTTCATAGTAAAATACATCGTAGTGGTTAACCCTTAACTCTCATTGGCTGTGTTCACAATATAGCATATATTTCAGGTGAGAATATATTATATTGG
>NC_024316.1:4386716-4416524 GCF_000523025.1 Cynoglossus semilaevis | reverse complement strand
ATTCTCAAATGGCTATGAATTCCATTCACATGTGGTAAAAATTCTCTGTGTAACTACAGTAACTCAGTAAAGTGTTAACACACTCACACTCACACACACACACGTACGTCTGGTGTTACAGTGCCATTGTTGTGATAGGTAATGACACAGTCTCAGTGCAGCCAGTGTGAATGGGATTCTCTGTGCTGCGCTGATGAGGAGGCCTTGACCACACATCACCTTCCTCACAGGTCTGTGTGTGCGTCGCCTCGTGGGAACTCGCAGCCATTCATCATGTCTGTCTGTGCTCCCGTGCCCTCTGACACACATGTTTACCTTCAACATGTGTGTCAGCTGCCAGACTGTAGCCGTGTTATTATGTCAGGTCCTCTGTGCTGCTCCACCCTTCTGTTCATTCTGTGAGGTTTTTTTGTTTTTTTGTTTTTGGAGAATAAAGAGCTCCATCAGACTGTGTCCTTATTCAGTAAAGTGCAGTAGTGACAGACCTGGACCTGGTGTTGTACAGTAGGCTGCATAGAATGTGAGCTTAGCACAGGCTTAGCATGTTTCCGTCTTTAGGTGCTGAAATGCTGTGCCACTTTAGATGAATTGATGTTGGTGATGAATGAAATTTTATTAGCTTGTTCTGGTTAAAAAAGGACTTAGTTTTAAATCGTAAAAAGACATTGTGCTTCACCCCAACGTATTTCACATGCGTAAAAGCCTAAAGAGGACATGATGTGACGATGCTAATGGTTGGACGGTGAGGGAGAAATGGCTGCCAGTAAATTGGCAGATACTGACAGGAGCATGGGCGGGTGAGACAACCAACTGTATAAGTTTAAGCCATAGTCGGACTCAGAACGAGAAGAAGTCGGAAGCCACAAATGAACTACGGTGTGGTAGTTAGTAATTTAGTTTGTGATGTGATGTGAATATGTTTACAAAAACAGGATCATGGCACTTTGGCCCAGAGTTAATGTCTCTGTCATTGGTGTGGACCTCCAGGGTTCACCTCCTGGGCAAGATCGAATCCCAGTTAGGGCGGTTGGTACCTTCCAGTGGACTCACCACCTGCAGGAAGTTCAGGGAGGTTGGTACGGTGCAGTGTGATTTGGGTAGCAGTCGTGGAGACCCCGAGCCTTTGCGGATGAAATTGGATGGATGGAAAAACAGGCTCTGGAATAGGGATGGCTCGATACAACTTTTTCATCTGTGATACTGATACTGAAACAGATTACAATCCGATACCTTTCTTTTCTCCTCCAGCATTCCTTGGTCTATCGTTGCTGAGGTGATAGTGTCCTTGTTGCCTCCAGCATTCCTTGGTCTACCGTTGCTGAGGTGATAGTGTCCTTGTTGTACAGTAGTTCATGCAAAGCTAAGTTAAGCACTTGGACTTAAGTTTTGGATCGTATGGACTATAGTTGTTTTCGATGTTTGATCTTAAGACTTTGACTATTATCAAACTGATACTGATCTTGAGAATCAGATCGAGCAGTACCTAGTCATGCGCAGGTTAGAGTTGTAGTATGGGTGGAGCTTCCAAAAATCCAAAGCTCCGACAAAGTTGAATTTGTATAGTGCGTCCCATTGACTGCCTAATATCTTAAACAACAAGCTGTGTCATGTGAAGACAAGCACTTGCACAGTTTGAATGAGGTCATTAAGCTACTGTTTGTGTGAACCTAAAAAGTCTTGTTGCCACCGTGTATGACATATTGGTCCCAGGATGTTGCCAAGGGCCTGAACTGTCGCTGATTGCTATGGTTAACTGTTGTTTCCAATTCGAAAAAAGTTTCCAACATCCTCCTCCCCAAGGAATACAAACAATTCTTGAATGATCTTCCACTTTGTTCAATCAATTTTGATGTAATCTAATTTATCTACTTAATATTTGTAATTAAATAGATCAGGTTTTTTTTCTAAAATGGCACACAAGTAACGTTAAGTAGTAAGTTTCACCAAAGAGTCTTTGTCTTTCCCAAGTAGAAGGACAAAAATGATCTGCAGTACATGCCAGTGTGGCACTGGGCAGGATTTCAGAGCTGAAGTTTCTCTTGGCGCCTGACCTCGCAGCATAAGAAAGGGCAGGAAATTCGCTGTGAAATGAACCTGGTGTGAACGTGTGAACTGTGGCTCTTTGAGTGGTCATTAAGATGCGGCTTCAAAAGTACAAATTACGGACCATTTGCTCTTTGTTCAAACGTCCACACGGTGTAGTACAGCGACTACTTTTTTGGCTTCAAGACAATCTATATACAGTACCTCCACTTCATTCCAAATTCCTAGAGTGGAGGCTCAAACAGTTCCTGGTTCTGACCCAAGTCCTTGCGCTAGATTCTGCAGTGGAAACCAGCCTAGAGCTGCTGTTGGAGAGAGTCATTGTTTCAAAGCCAGAGCAGTAGCAAGATTTTAAGAACAAGTAGCTGGAACAGCCAGAAACTTGGCCAACATCCACAGACAGGCTTTGTTACTGACTTACTTATGCTAAAGGAAACAAGGGCTTCTGCTGCCGAACAAAACGTCCCATTTATCTTTCTAATGTATATACAGTACATATTTCTTTTACTGATTTCCATAGTGGGCTCCTCTCCATGTTGTAATGTTGGGTTGTTTTTGTCAAATCAGCTGCTCCACTGCCTTTAACTTTGAACTTTGTTCTTTTCATTGTTCTGGCCATAGAACAGTTGACGCGTTTCCTTTGTGCAGTAAATCAACTTAAAATTTTATTTGAAAAATATAGGTTTCAGTGTCTAATACAGTCGAACCCGCTCTCGATGTTTCCCAATGTTTTTGTTCTATGGTCATTCCAGTATAAAACCAGGTTTGACATCAAGATGACCCGCATCGGCCAAAAACGTCACTAATTCTGCTTTATGTGCCTAAAATTTAGATTGAATTTTTTCCTGTTCAGTGTTATTCTCCAGGAATGATCATTACTTGAACTCATGTTTCTCAGAGTTCAGCACTTCCTGTATCAATTATGGTCACTTTTATCACCACTTAATGATATTTTTTGGTGTTCTGGTCCACATTGTGTTTTTTGGCCCAGTGTGGCCCACCCTGTAACTATGGATTGGAAACAGTAGTATGGAGTATGAAAATATGAAAACCTGAGTATACCCCACACTACACATGTTTTTTTTAAGCACTTGTTTTTACTCCTTTGGTTAAAAGAATTGTGTTTTTTATAATTTGTCGTACGTTTAATCCAAGTCCTATACTATTTAACTTTGGTTCAACAGTGACATGAAATTCAAACGTTAATTGTGTTCATTAATATCTGATATGAATTTGATACATTTAGATTCCTTACAGGTATTGTTGCTGAAACACAGTTGATACACATTACTATTTGCACAATGTAGAGGAAAGATATTGTTTCACTGTGCAGCTGGGCCTTCATATATCATATCAACACCCAGCAAATGTCTGTGGAGGGTTCAACGCCTGGCTTTCATCAGACATCAGTCATTAAGTAAATCCACTGCTGACAAGCTGACTGGCACAACAGCCAGATGGATTGTGAGGGACTGTATTCTGATTATTACAGTATTATTGAAAACAACGTTATAGTTTTGAATATTTCTAGAAGATTAACTAATCCATAATTTTTGATTATTCTTAGATAAAAACAGGTGTGAAACGCAAACAACAAATATTTATTTCTTAAGCTATTTACTTAGTACTTCCAAACTGACTTGATTTCAGCGGTATGACTTCAACTTCCCTCTTCTTTTGTCTTGTTGTATCTGTTGACCAGGCCTGGAATTTATCACACTTACCTAATAATTACTATCAGAGGAAATGGTCTTGAGGAAGTAGGTGAAGTAGCCCTGATAATTAGTGTCACACATGCACGCACGCACACACACACACTTAATTAGTGTCATTTGGTTCGGTGTAGACGTCCTAGAAAAAGCCCAATCTGATTAGCCCTAGGGAGTCCAACACCCCCAACCTCAATTTAACCGCATCTATAAATCTCCAGACTAATTGATTGAAAGTCCCATGTACGTGTATGTGTGTGTGTGCAAAGAGGGGAGGTGGGTAGGTGTGGTGGTGGGGGTGGTATTTAAGTGTGTGCATGAGTGGGCAATTGATTAGGTGGTCCCTGCAGCCATAAAGACACACAACTTCCTCCAGGACCAGTCCTGCCCTCAGGGTCACCGTAGGAATGAGGGAGAGGGGAGTCAGGGGGAGAGGGAGTGAAGAGGCTGTAGAGATAGATAGATGAAGAAAACCTGTGGTTCATTTATACGTCCTCCCAAAACAGGTATAAAAACAGGCCACCTCCTACTGCCAAGTACTACCAAGTCTGTGTCCACCTCAGTTTTATGTCAGCAGTAATTACAGTTGTACGTCAGTGGTTTAATACGTGAACTAATTAGGCATTTAGGCGTACTGTACAGGAAGCCAGTTCATAGTTCTGCAGCTTAGTTTAATAACATACGACTAACGAGACTGGACTGGAGTCTGAATGTCTGATTTGGGGCAACACGGTGGTTGGGTGGATGGCTCGACGCCTGTAGTCCAAAAACATGTTGGATTAGGTAAATAGTTCACCCTATATTGGCAATAGATACTGTATATAGGAGTGTCAGTTGTTTGTCTGTGAATGTGATGAACTGTCAGGGATGGAGCCCACACACTTGCTCTGCTGTAACCAAGAAAAAAAAATCAGGCAGAATAGGATGTATGATCGAATGACTAAAGTGAGTGAATGAACGTTTGCCTCTATTGTTTCCCCTTTAGTGGATCAGGTTTGTGGTCAGAGGGTTGCTGGTTTGAATCCCATGATGGATAGAAGCTATGGTGTTTCGAGTTAGCGCCAAATGCAAATGCAGAGACTGTAGCCCACTGATCTGGTGTATCAACCAATGATCACAAGGCAGACCCTTGAGTTTATGTCTCAAAAGGTTGCGTTGAAATATTGAAATAGGAAGTAGTAACAGACTTCTTTGATTATGTACACTGATTTCCTGCACCGTAGGTACTAAAGTAAGTAGAAAAACTGTAAATAAATTATGTCAAAGAAAAAAACTAGCCTGAGTCCACCCTTAATAAATGAATTCTTCTGTGAAAAGTAAATTCCCAGTAATGGGACAAAACTTTTTTTATAAGAAACCATCCTCTGGTTAGATGCAGATATGTGAAACTGACTTCATTGCACAGTCTTACGATGACATTTGATAAGTTCAAGACAGTCTTTTTCCATTTTGGCTTTTTTGACGGCACTCTGTCAGGAACCCCATCCTGTGCTAATTGTGGTGATGTAGACATACGGTGTGAGTGCAGTCCTGGCCTGCAGTAAGAATCTGTCTCTATTTAGAATTTCTGGAGCGTCATGTGGAGGATAATCAGAAAACAGTGGAACCACTGAGTGTCCAGTAGCTCAAGGCTGAGAAGGATCAAAACTATACCGTCAGAAAAGCAGCAGCCCATGTCTTTTAAAAGTGTACCAACTGCTCTACCAATGAGGTGTATCGTTTCCTCTTGGCCTCCTCCACTGCAACACCAACCCTCTCCAACTCTTTGTTGACTAAATCCGGGGATCTTCTCTTGGGTTTCTTCATTCTCCTGCCGGCGGCTTTTCAACGTCTTCTTCTTGTAACGGTCACTGCAACTTCTAGTTCCTCCCTTTGGTGCCTGTAGGGTTTGAATGAAGATTAATTAAAACTGTAGAATTCTAACCAATCAGATACATCGTGTTAAAGTCAAACACATACATACAGCACAGACTACGATTTAAAAAAAAAAAAAAAAGAATAAAAAAAGACAGACGTGACTAAAGAATCCACAAAACAGGGGCCACAGCGCAGGTGTGTTTGCCAACTACACATGTTTGGAGTTGTTTACAGTGAGTGAATAAATGCCAGTAAGTCCCCCCTGACTCACCAGTGCGGCTGCATGTGCCCATAATGGTAAACCATGAGGAGTATTTTTACTGAGCCTCTGTTTTAGGACTCTGTTTTACAACGTCGTACGTGCAATAACACATTACACGCAGCTGCACATTTCAAATAAGCCGAGCGTCCTTCTTTTTGCAAACACTCTGCTGCAGCATCGACCTGACGTTGAAGTGATGTACAACTCCTTCCTGTATTTGTACAGCTCTCATTAACCAGGTTGCATAATGTAGTCTGAGGGTCAGGCCAATTTATAAGTCGTGCATGAATGATAAACCTGCCTTCCTTTTCCTTTGTTTTGCACCTTCTTTAAAGTGTTCTGCTGCCTCCAAGAGGATGCCTCACATGTTGAAATCCTCTAGGTTAGCGGTCCAAAACCTTTTTTGTACCAAGGACCGGTCGGCTGGTATCAGCTGTTACTGCGGACCGGTAATACGGCGTCATTCTTTCAGACTTTATTCTGTTAGTATCAGAATTGACAGATTATTTTTGAATGAAAAAAGTAAAAGGATATGACTGGTTTCTTTATTTAATACGGTGAATTAGCATAGGTGAAATACAATTTTTCACATCTTACATTTTCACATCTGGGTACCAAATGATACGGACTGGCACTGGTCCCCGAACCAGGGGTTTGGGGACCCCTGCTGTAGGCTAGAGGTCATAGTTCATAGTTTGTTTTGACATCTTCTAAAAAGAACAGGATTGAACACTATGATCTAAAGGCAGAAGGGCTGGTGTGGAAGGGTGGAGAGGACACATGGAACATCAAATTGGTTTGTACTTTTGTTTTGGAAAAAGTAACCACCACCCTAATGGCTAATAATGTTAATTAAGCCCAACTGTAAAATTCTTAAACCTCCCTTCAAAGGCCCAATCCTTCGAACGTCACCTAACAAAGTGATGCACAGACTTCTTTGAGGACGTGGAAGTTTATAGGTCTCGCACATCTTGCTGAGGCGTTTCCAGGAGGTCTTAATGGGGAACAATGGTGAAGCAGATCATTTCCCAGCACTGGGCTGCTTCAGTGCTGCAGCACAGAGAGTCAGCGTTCACCACAGCAGCCCCGCTGGCACTTCTGGATGCTCCATCTCTCTCTGAGTGTGTGTCTGATCTGGTTAATTCAGGGATGCAGACCCAAACTGTAATTATCATTATGTACTTCTCGGCAGCAGCAGGAGAAACGGCCCAAGTGAGTTTGGATCAGATTGTATGTGAACTCAACGTTGTGGTTTTTTTTGTGGGACAAACATGTGCATACATGAATTTGTGTGTGTGTGTGTGTGTGTGTATACACATGATGTGAGAATGAAAAGTATGCAGAGTGAAGAAGATAAGCAGATTGTACCTGGAGCCATGTGATGATTTTCCCTGGTGTTGTTCATTTGGTCTGTGATAAATGGAGACATATTGGAAACAAGGCTGTCCTCTCTGGGCTGGTGGCTGCATTCAAAGGCCTGCAAAGAAAAGAGGAAAAAAAAACTACAAGAATTTGTGGAAACAAAAGGAAATTAAATTGGCGGGAAGAGTATAAACTCCAAGATGTGTGAGTAGTACTTCATGGACTCTCGTAAATCTGAGGACATTGTTGTAGTTCTCAAAACCAGGACTCATTTTGGACTCGTACTTGAGTACTAAAGTATCAAACTTCCACTTACTGTGTACTCTGAGGATTAAACTTAAACCTCTTCGCAGCTGAATTGACTTTGTTTTTTTTTTAAAGTATTTTCCTCAAACTAACTAACTAGGGCAATTTTTCTTTGACTTGGACTTGAAACTGAGATTAAACTTTTGACTCTGATTTAAGCCCCCGGGGTCTCCACTCAGACCAGTAAAATGTACTTCTATATTAAAATATATTAAACCACCAGGGCTCAGCGCAGACTGCACTACATCTACGTCTTCTACTCTTTCTTTTCCAACTTCTTCTCTTGTTAAAACGTCATTCCTTTTCCAGTTCCCTTTGGAAATGTATAACACATTTTAGTTACATTTGATTGTCTAAATTATAACTTTATTTTAGGCCGGAGTTCTTTCATTTATCCCTACACTGCAAAAGAAATTGTATGAACTCAACGTTTTTAAAATTAGGCAATGAAACTAAACCTTTAAGACTGAATTCTGATTATTGTCAACTTAACTGTAAGTTGCACTAAGTTATTGTCAATAATTTGACATTGTAACAACTTTTAACCCTTACTTCTGCCTTAATAATTTGACACTGTAACAACTTTTAACCCTTACTTCTGCTAACTCCCACATAAATTAGCGGCTAATTGATGCAGAACCACTAATGTCAGCTGGCCCCTAGCTTTCGCTGAAGACTGAAAAGCTTTTTGCATTTAAATGTTGTTGTTGTTTAAGTCACTCTCTCTGTTAAGCCCAACCATAATATTTTAACTTAATTCAATTAAAGATGGGTTAAAACAACGAACCTTTGTGGATTTCAGCTCAAGGCATCATAGTCACAGTGAGACGTGGACGTTAGCTTTAGTTAGCACATTTCACAACAAAGAAATAGAGAGTAAACAGAACTGTTGTTTCTTTTATTGAACCCTAAGTTAAATATTTAAAAAAATAAACAGCTCACTACAATGTCAATAGTTTATATTTTCAAGTCTTACCAATAAAAAATGATGCAAGTTGGCTATCTTGCAGTGTACTTTTCCTTTTAATACCGCGCTGTCAGATTAGCATCATTCACTGTTTGTGAGGCTGACAGCAATAACTCACAATGACTCACAAGTGCCCCAGTCTTTAATTGCCCACATGTATCCACACGTGCACACACACACGTGCACACACACACAGTGTCATATCTCCGTCTTTGCTCTTTACTCTCTCTGAAGTCATCTCCCTCTCTGCAGGATCCCTGCCTTGTTTGTTCAGTGTTGACCAGTTCAATGTGTCGGCCCACATAAAGGCCTCCGCTCTGTAACCCACGTTGGCTTTAAAGATGAAAAAAACTCTGTGGCCGTCATTACAAATAAATGTGACACCGGCTCCAAATAAACTTCTGGGTTTTTAAAGGTTGTTTTTTTCCCCTCCTCGCATTCCTTCTCCTTTGGAAGCTTTCTTTAGCTTTTCTTGGATGTCGACTTAGATATTGTAAAAACGAGACAAAACTTTTATTACAGCGTCATGAAAGTTAACAGTGTCTGTGGTGGTTGGCCAATGTTGTTTCTGTCCACAAACAAATAGGACAAATGTTATATTTGATTTCATGAGATTTTAAATTACGGGTGGTGAGGGAAACCCAGTGAACTCCCTGATGTTTCTACTGAACCTCCTCACTACACTGTCTGTTTGGATTTTGTTGCACCTGGACGTTTCAAAGTAGGGCTTGTGGCCCCGTGGGGGGGTTACCTGGAAACGCTAGGGGCCCTTAGAAAATTGGAGGGAAGAGTATTATTATTTATTTGTTTATTTATTTTTATAACCATTTTGTCCTGAAAAACTTCATGATAGTTGGATTTTCAAATTTCCAGGGGTGACTGAACACACCTCATGTGGCCATGTCCAGTGGTTTATGGACAGTTTTTTGATAGGAAATAGACCAAAGAAGTAGCCCAACAACTTAAAATTAAGAAAACACATTCTGAAAGTGTAACTTACTGTTAAATAGTGAATAAAATTAAGAAAACACATTCTGAAAGTTTTGTTGCTTATATATATAATTATATATATAAAAGTATATAATATTTTCTAGCGTTATTGGTGGGTTTTCAAAGGGGGTCCTTGGGCTAAAAGCTAATGCTAATGCCATGGCATGGAATAGTTTGGGAACCACTGACTTAGAAGATAATGTCCATTGTTTTTTGGAGTCTCTGATCCAAAAGTAGGTTTTCATTTTTGTTAAACATAATTCTTTTTTTATGTAACAAATTGATTTTTAAAACACTGTTAACTTCCTGTCTACACCTTCACCTTCACAATTTTACATATTTCTATATCCTTATTTTTACACAGTTTACACAGATTTTTAAAAGCGTTCATGTACATTAAATACTGTGAAAGAGTCGAAACAGACGTTTGTGGTTGTGATGGCAACTCCTGCATATTCTCCAGAGGTTATTTCCAGCTAACAGGTGCACATGTATGGACATTTTTCAAATAAAAAGACTAAAAATCTCTCTAAAGTCATTAAGTCTAATATTAAAGCAGGAATACCCAATAATATTTTAATTTTTACTCACTCTGCGACAGTTGCACCAACACATCTGACATGTCTGTGATCCGTCCCACTGACGGGTCCACGGGTTCATCCTTTACCCAAATCAAATGTGTGTGTTTGGCTTGGGGTTACACACTCGATTGAATTAGAGAAATGTTGTGTGTGTGTGTGTGTGTGCACATGCACTTACTTACACAGGGACACGATTAGGTTCAAAAAAGTAGAGTTGAGTGTCTTCTCCGTCTTTTTCTTCTTTTATGCGATAAGATCAGCTCCGGGTGATCTTGGATGCAGGATTCCTGCGCACATCAAACGAGAGTAAACCACATCACAGAGGCAGGAAGAGCTGCGGCTCCATTAGCCAGGCCGTAAAGAATGTGTGTGTGTGTGTGTGTCGTCTCTGCGTGCGCGTGTGTAGCCACAGAGTTGCCCACTACAAAAGCTGAGCACGCACAGAACAAACATGACGGACCGTGCCCTCCTGTGTCACACTGAGCATGTTCATATACATACTACGTTTCTGCGTGTTTTTGTTTGCGTGTTCGTGCGGTAGTGTGTGTATGCTTTTGAAGTAAAACTTCACATGTGTGCATCTTTTTATGAAATATGTGCCGTCCTGTAGAGTTCAACCTTCATACTTCATTTAGAGCCCCAATGAATGCTGCTGTGGCTGCAGTTCCACTTCTGACCAGAGGGGGCAAAGATCAAAATCTTTTGATGATTTTAATGATTTATGAATGTCAGTATATGAAGAAAATACAGGTCGGTATTGTTAGCTAAGTAGCTTAACTGTGAGCTATATTTGGAAATCAGAGTGGTAAAGGTTCAGGTTGACTTTTAGACTTTAGTTTAAGTTTAACTTAACACTCACACACAACCATGGGAGAGCTGGAGAGAACTCTTTGGGATGGAGTTTGTTAGAGACGAAGGTCAGCCCAGATTGATCTGAGCCATTTCTCTTCTAATGATTCAAACCAGATCTTTGCTGCGTTTCCTCTCCGAGTTACTGACAGTGAGATATCAGCCTGTCCTCCAGTTCCAGCCGATCTACAGTGGTTCAAACTGGACGTCCATCGGTCACTATCAGCACCAAGGCTGCTGACGCTGCTCCGGCCCCACAACACTCTGACTTATTTTCTGTTTGATACAAGACAGTGAAGTAGATGGGGATTTTTAATGGGGTTTGGTGAGAGGGGGTGAGACGTGGGTGGAACCCCACGCCCCCACCTCCTCCTCCTCCCTGAAATATCAGAAATAACATGAACATACTGTACTGTATATCTCTACTTGACTTTGGAAAAGTCTTTGTACGTGTACATGAGTGTACCCAAAGGACAACGGGAGTGTACAGATAGTGGACCAACTCTAAAGCTGTGATGACATCATCGACCTGTGGCGTAGTTACATCACCCATCTCCCACGACAGTCTTGTTTCGACCGATTATTCCGACATACGGCGTTAAAAATAATTTTGGCACAGGAACTCAGGAGTGGAGGAATACTTCGTCACCCGGCGCTATACTTCAGACATGTTTGTTTACATCCAGCTGGTTATTTACCGTACATTGGATTGTGCTACATTCACTTTCTTACATTTGTGTTGTTTTTTGGTAACTTTTTGACCTGCGTTACGACTCGGCGTGACATGGAAAGGAACTCCGACCCCCTGTAGGAGGTTATGTAAACAAGTGTAGACCTTGGCATCTAGATTTTGACCATGACTGGGCCAGAAGTGTGGTCACTGAATACTAGGCCACTCAGAGTCCATATTTAATTGCTACATGTGGATCGAATAAAGTTTTATCATGCAGGTTGTTTGACACACGTGCTTTTGAGAGATTTACAGACTATTTTTTTACAAAAGGAAAAGGAAAGATTTGTAAACCATCCGTTGTCCTTCAAAGTCTATCACCAACACAGTAAACCATTACTGCTATTGGATTTTGGTCAACTGCATTTTACTTCCACTTTGACTCAGGTGGCTGCACTATTTTTGTGAGTACCAAGGAGGAGTTTTGGTGCTTGGTCTTATCACCACTCTCCACAAGGGCCGGAATTCAAACCAATGCTCTGATTACAAGCCAAAACCCAAGACATGACCCCGCTCCCTTTATTATATTTTTTGTTGTCCTGTAAACTAAAATCACACTTTTTGTCTATGGACTCAGTGCCTGAGATTAGGTTGTGTTCAAAGACACAACAGCTTCAGTTTCCTGTTTCTCACAGCAGTAAAGAGTTTCTCAGAGAACCGTTTGTTAAGTGGCTAAAATGTGTGGTGTCAGCTCACAGCTGCGGAGCAAAAACAGCGTTAACTCATGATAAAAAGTCAAGAAGAAAAAAAAAAGAGCCAGCTGAATTTTCTCAGTGGCAGAATGAAATAAAAGCTTTGCTGCATGGCTCCAACTGGCTCTGTGCTAAAGCATCCATTAATCCGCAGGATTAGCCCTGTTAGTCTAGCGTTACATGCATTCTCATGCCATTCGGCAGCGTTCTGCCCCCTGAGGTTAACATTTAATGCCGAGGCAATGACATGACCGCCGCTGATGCCACACAGGGTGCCCGCTCCTCGCCGCTGCTGAGGCTGATCTGCTGTGATGTGCCGAGGCCGGTGGAGGGAGAAGCGGAGGACTGATGTATCGTGGCAGCGCCTAATTGCTTGCGGCTCCTGTTGTGTGTTTAGCTTTGTTTGAGCATGTCCAATGTAACCAGTCACGGGGGAGACTCTGCCAGCACACACACACACACACACACACATTTAGTCCTCCTGGTGTCAGAGACCTCAGTAACTTGACACCGAAGGCAAACACCGAGTAATAAAGCAATCACTGCCTATTGTTTGGGTCCTTCTCCTTCACCTTCTACTCCTCCTCCTCCTTCTTGTCCTCCTCCTCCCCTTTGTCCAGGTAGTGTTGCTATCAGACACAGACTTGTCTCCTTGTCCCAACATGGGGTCACATTTGAGGGAAACACGTTTTTTCACAAGCAACTATTGGAAAAATTAGCTTAGCATCAAGGATTAAAATGATTTGAAACATTTGACCTTTGACCTTCATTTAGGTAATAAAGAATTTGAAATTGTGCCTCACACTGGACCAAAATAAACAGTCAAAAGACCATTTATAGATAAGCACTAACAGAAAATCAAGAAAAAAAAGTCAAGACCTTAGCTAAAGGTTAGCAAAATGTTGCGAAGATACTTAGCTAAAGCATTTGCCAAATAATATATTTATGCGTAAGCATAATTTAAGGTTATCGGAACATGTGATCCTCTGTTTATATTATTATATTATTTTCAAAATATTTTTATATATATTTTGTGTGGTGCAGTGCTAATAGAACACAACATTTAAGTTAAAATGTAAGTCAGTGGTCAAAGGTCGGCCTGTGTTACGGTCTTACGGACACTTTATTTATTTATTTATTTTGTCTGGCTTCATTTTACTGCTGTGAGGGTTTTGTTGGAGACCACCTCAGAGATCTGCTAAAATAGCCTTGTGCTGGGAAACTAACAGACACACGTACAAACATTTTGACATGAAAATCTGTCTGTGTCACACAACGTCAACTCTGAAAAGGAGGCTGTGTGTGTGTGTGTATGTGTGTGTGACTCTCAGAGAAATTATTATTTCTCTTTTATCTGCACCACTGCAGTCAGACGCACCAGGAAACTGTTCAGAGGCTTGTACTGATTTTAGGAGCCAACGCTGGGACGAAAAAAGTTTTGCAGCTGACATGGGGACACCTCTGTGACACGAAACAAGTATCATATTTTATATATATATATATATAGTCATATTTCTGAGGCTAACCTTTGGCTGTATTTGGGTTTCATCTGTGGCATTTTTGATATTTTATTTCTCTTTAGTTTGTGATTAGTTTGTGACCTATACAGGTGGTCCTTGGTTTACAACATACAGTGGTTACGTTTCCATCTCCTGTCATTTTATGAAGTATTTATGAAGTATTATCTTGATTGCGATATCAGACGAACGGCGTTAAAATGGAGAGGATGACTACGATTGTGCTACGTTCACTTACTTCCTTTTGTGTCGTTTTTTTGGGAAATGTTTGGATCCCAAGCGTAGGTGAGACTCTTCTGATGTTTTTATGTCGTAGATTGCGATGTTACCACTGTGTTAGCGTAGCGGAGTGATATAGGTATTCAGACAGTATGTGACTTCCGATTGTAGGAACAGAATTACATTTGTGTACTTTTAGCTCAGGTACATTCTTACATCTTTGCTTAAATTTAGCAACTATCTAAAGCAGGGCTGTCAAACTAATTTTCACCAGGGGCCACATCAGCAGTACAGTTCCCCTTGAAGGGCCGGTTGTATCTGGAAGACTGAATAGATAGACTCCATAACCATCCATTTCTAATTAATTTTTATCTGCAATTGATTATTATTTATTCAATTAATTAATTTTTATCTGCAATTGATTTTTATTTAGTCAAGTTACAAATATTGTTCATTGCTCTGTAAAATAATAAAATGTATATGAATTTGTGGGCGAAATTTGGCAACAACGTATATGAATTTGTGGGCGAAATTTGGCCCCCGGGCCTTAAGTTTGACACACATTGGTGGCATTTTACTAATCTATAGTCATGGCCAAAACAATTCCGACTCTTTGGCTCACTTGGAACTACTGTCTTGTTCACCTCTAGCTTTCACTAAATGTTTGGTGCTAGGTGTGACTTTGGTGTATTTTGTGTAGCGCATGTCAGTGAAGATGCGACATTAGGGCCGGTAAATCAGTTTCAGTGGTGAGCAGTGATTTGATGTGGACAGTTTATTTGGACTTTTCTGTGTGTGATTGAAGTTTGCGGCAGGAAATAAAGTGGGATTGCACACATTCGCATCAGCAGATGAACGTTGCTGTGGAACATTTGGTTGAAAGGTGGCATCTGGGTCGGGTCTCTGGAGCTGGTCTGGTTTTATTCTTACATGCAATCAGATATTTTCTCAAAAATATGACTGGGGTCTGGTGAAGAAAAAGTTCTGGAAAATGTCAGCGGAGTGACATTTGTGAGTATTTTTTCACTCATCTCATGCAGCCCGTTCAGAACGCATGGGGAAAACGCACACTTTTCACTGTATGGCTGAAAAAAACATTACAGAAAAGAGCATTCGCAGTCAGATAAGTGATGTGAGGTCACGCTGCGGTGTCAAACGAGAGAGAGAGAGAGAGAGAGAGGCGGAGAGAGAGCACACATAGTACATGAGGAACAAATTTTTTTAATGAACACGCTTCTACCCCAAATCTCTGATGTCATCTGAGCTTGTCTAAACTCTGAAAAACAAAAACTTAACTGTCTAATCACACACACACACACACACACACACACACAGCTAAGCCAGCTGCCTGTTTGGATTACATCACACTTATTTTAACAATAGCCTCCACACAGTGATTGTTCTTGTATAAAGCTGGCTACATAGTGTGTGTTTGTGTGTGTGTGTGTGTGTTTGTGTGCGTCGTACATTCGTAGCAGCAGTTCCTTTTTGTTGCGGAGCACACTTCTGCAATTTTGCTCTTCTGCACAGTCAGCACTTCTGTCAAACGTATCAGTTGTCTGTGTCTAAGGTGGTTCAGTTTGTGTATTTAAGAGCTAAGCTAGCTCTGGCTAACTTTTGGCTTGTGTTCATTACGTGCCTTATAGTTATATGTTATGTTATGTATTATTTTACCTTTCGAGGTCATCTTTACTATATGTTTGTACAACAGAACTGTTGACTCTCAGTATTTAGTATTTTGTGTGACTCGTGTTACATAAAATGCCACCATAAATTCCGGTGCCAATTTTTTTAAAGCAAAAAAACATGTTAAAATGCGGTGTGTGTTTTTTAACTTAATGATAGTCTTTGTTATCACAGGGTGAGCAGCTCGCCCTTGGGTATTTTTACATTATCCAATCCGGGCCCCTTCATGATTATAAAGTTTGGAGACCCCTACTTTACTGTGACAGAGCAGGGATTAATCAGTACCCAAAACAGTTACAGGGAGCAGTAGGGTCAAAAAGCAGACCTACCTTTTTTTTTTTTTTTTTCCCCTGCGTTGATTACAAGGCGCTAAGTCCAGCTGATTCACACACTCACGCACCGATGCTACTCAGTTTGCTGCTTCAGTTTTTCATCTCCTCGTAAAACTGCGAAATTATAAACGTGCACTTTCCACAAAGCAGAAATTCCAGGTACGGTGGCGTTGACATGAAGCTCATTCACAGGTAAAGTTTACAAGCAAAAAAAAAAAAGTCTGTCTGTGACCAGGAATTCACACTAGAGGCCAAAGGAGGAAATACAACGATACGCTGGCTTCACTGCTCCAGAGGCGTAATCTGTCTGCACCAGCTTCAACGTACAAATTACTCAGATTATAGAGCAGCAGCAGTGTGTGTGCGCGTGTGTGTGTGTGCGTATGTGTGCATGCATATCTTTTCTGAAGTTGATCTGTTTATTTTAGGGAGTGAAACTGATTGAAAAAAAAATCTGTTTTTGTTGACGAAGACAGAATAATGAGGTTTTATTTTGCATTCTATTGAATTTAAAAGTATGAGGAGACCAGGTAGTAATCATATCACTCTTTGATCCCATGATCCTTCAGTGATCCTGTTGGAATATAGAGTAGACCTGTCCAGACCTGGATACAGGAACCCATAATCACCACCTTCACATTTCTGTATGTGTGTGTCGAACAGAGGAAATCACACGCAGTGTTCCCATACCAGTGTCTAAATGAACTTGTTTTCTCATACAGGCACTTTCTTTTCTCTGCGGGACATATTTCAGAGGAATTTTGGAATTAATCCAGGGGCATTTTATTAAATGTTGGGAAATACAGAGAACAGGGAGGTTTCCTTTAAGAATAATAATAAAAAAAAATGCTAATAACTTAGGACGGGGATGCCAAACATATGGCCCGTGGGCCAAAATCGGCCCACTTGGGGTTTCAATCCAGCCAGCTTGATGTATTTTAAAAATAGAAAAATACACATATTCATATTCAGGACATGTTTTGTAAAATTAAACTTCAATAAATATTGCAATTTATCTGATATATTTTTACTTCTTTGCATGAAAACAAAGGGGGAAATTGACTTTTTGTTATTTGTAATGTTATGTTATTATGTTATGATTGTACTGGTCCGGCCCACTTGACATCTAATTGGGTCGTACGCGGCCCCTTAACCACCATGAGTTTGACACCCCAGCCTTAGGTTGACATTCAATGTCAGCTGCTCTTGTGCAGCTTTTAAAAGTTAAAAACAGGGATCATTGCATATTATTACAAAACCTCTTTTAAAATGTCATATTATATGTCTAACTCAAAGGTTAAAACAACACTCAGTGGTCACAGTTTATTGCCTGGCACGTAAAAGGAGTGGGTTTTGGTTTCTGAGGGCCTATAGCTCCAACTGTGCTAACAAAATAGTTAGACAAATGTTTTCGTAGCATTATCTTGTTTTTGTTTTTAAAACAAAAATATTGAAAATATAAATGATAATATTAAATAATAATGAATATAACAAGAAATGATTGCATCTTATTTAAATGTTACCCTCTCATATCAGAAATAATTACCCGAAGATTATTAAACAGTTAGCTGAGCTTAGCAAAAATGGCTAAAGAATTAGCATGAGATACCAAAGATAGCAGGACTTTAAAGCATAACTAGCTCAAAGTCAGCATAGGCATATACAGTAGCTAGTAGCACAGACTGTTGCGGCTCATGTATGGAGTCAGTGTGACAGTGGTGAAGTGTACAGTCAAAGTGACCAAAGGTTTTAGCGTCTTTTTGGTTTACATTAGCGGCTCCAAGAATATTCACAGGGTGGTGTGAAACAGAAGGACAGGTTCAGTGAATGGTTTTCCTCCATGTGGTACATTAGTGCATAGTTTCCTCCAAAGCATCTTAAACCTGGGCTAATGATGTCTATTTAAGTGGGGATGTGTTCAGTGTATGATGTTGACGTAGCAGATTGTAAATGAAGCCTGTGGTTCTTTCTGCTTCAACACAAGGCTTAGTTTTTTACATATGATAATTAAATCGCACCCACTTTCATTATAGAAAACTATAAACCCGGCTTAGAATCTGAGAGAGGATGATTATGAGCAGCTGTGGGTTTAATATATAGAATACACTCCACTTCCATGCTGCTCTGTAAATATAGGTTGTGTGGACATAAAACTCTTGAAATGCTCTTAAAGTGATAGCGCACGAGTTGTACTCTGCTTTTATTCGTGTAAAAAAAAAAAAAAAAAAAAATCCAAACAAGACACATGGTAAATCAGTTCATGTTGATTCTAAAATCAAGTCAAACAATGTTTTAGTTTATCTTTCGCTAAGTCTCTTACATCTGAAGCTAACAAGCTAATCTTTTGGAAATGTCGAATCCGACGTGGCACAAAATTTAGACGGAACTTCATTTATTTTCTGCGACATTTAAAGCCCCATTGAGGTGACTTGTACGGAAACCGTGGGTTTCTTGAGGTCACGTTTGCCCCCAGGATGTGCTGATTCATGCCACGGCAGCAAACAAATAATTGCGCCTTGTTTCACTTCACCAAGACCAAACAAAGGCCGAACAGAATCAACAAGGAACAAACAAAAGAAAATACCAAAAGCACCGAAGTGCAGCTTTTAATCGGTACCAATTTGTACGGAGCGCGGCAGGTGCATGTGATTAGCAAAAACCATTTCTGCGTGCGTTTGTGCGAGTTCGCATTAACAGAGCGTGACCAAACAACTTACCTCACATTTTTAACACGTTGTTTAGGAATTTGTGTCATAGTAACTGTGAAAAATGTTTACACCACATAATTAAGTTTCAAACCCATGTTTTACTTTCAAGGAGAAAAAAAAAACATCCCTCGTTATTTAGTTACGGTTCGGGTTTCGTTCTATGACAGAAACAGAGCTCGGAGCTGGAAAGTCAAACACACACAGACACACGCTCACTAACACACACTAACACGCGCGCACAAAAAAACACCACAAAATTCGGTGCACTTTTCCACATATGCAGATGCGCGCACAAAAAAACACCACAGAATTCGGTGCACTTTTCCACATATGCAGCTTTTAAAACAGCTGAGTTCATGAGTGATTGCGAATGGCTGCCATTGGCCGGCCCTGTGTGTGTGTGTGTGTGTGTGTGTGTGTGTGTGTGTGTGTGAGGGGGGACGAATGTTGGTGTGACCCCACGTGTCCTTTCGCACACTGACGGGAAATGGACGAGTCCAAGCTCCAATGAAAGCTATAATTCTGCGGAGAGATACGCGGGCCAGAGGAGTGCGCGCGCACGTGTCCTTCGCTCCACTGTGCACACAGCGGCATCCTCCCGTAGTAACCACATTAATTGAGTTGTGTAATTGTCTGGCAAAGCATTGTGGGAAAAAAAAGCCTACATGTAGACTTGGCCCTTTGGCCTCAAACCGCTTTTTAAACGTGGACTCCCGTCGTCATTACAGCACTCTCCAGGAAATTGGTGAATGAGTGTGTGTGTGAGTGAGTGTGCCTCTGTGTGAGTGTGTAGTGTGTGTCTAGAGTGTGTGTTATTCCCTTATGGCCTTTGTGTGGATGTGTTTCGATGGCTCCTTTAAGGGAAGTGAGTGTGGCGAACTCTCGTACCACCACATGTCGGCTGTGGTTCAGCTGTGGTCCACCGCCAGGCCCTGCATTTGGAACGTAGAAAGTTACCAGGGGAGCTGCTGCTGCTGCTGCTGCTGCTGCTGCTGCTGCTGCTGCTGCCGCTGCTGCCGCTGCTGCTGCTGCTGCTGCTGCTGCTGCTGCCGCTGCTGCTGCTGCTGCTGCTGCTGCTGCCGCTGCTGCCGCTGCTGCTGCTGCTGCTGCTGCTGCTGCTGCCGCTGCTGCCGCTGCTGCTGCTGCTGCTGCTGCTGCTGCTGCCGCTGCTGCTGCTGCTGCTGCTGCTGCTGCCGCTGCTGCCGCTGCTGCTGCTGCTGCTGATGCTGCTGCCGCCTCTGTTTTCATCATTCATCAGTTTGTGTGTATTTTTGGCTCCAGTGTGTGTGTGTGTAATATTTCGCCACTGCGTTGTACTCTGTGGCCCTGATATTTTAAGCTTTTCTGGCCCCAAGTGTCAAATGAGCATTCGCTTCGATTCCAGGCTCAGAGGAGCTCCTACACGAAGAACAGGAAAAGGCAGGAGGAACACAAAGAGAGAGAGAGAGAGAGAGAGAGAGGAAAGCAGAGCGGGTAATTGAAGGGTTGAGGGTAATACTTAGGGCCGAGGATGGCTGTTTTGACGTGTTTGCATAACCTCCTTGAACTTAATATTCAGCCCCACTCAGGAGTGAACTGCAGAGCTGGGTAGAGACTGAGAGAGTGGGAGAGAGAGGCTGGATGATGGAGAGGGCTAAAGTCCAATGTGGAGATTCTTTAGTCTTTGATTGGTCAGAATCAGGACATGAGGAAAGATGTCCAGTATTGTGTGGGCTTCCACAACAGGTTGAGCTTCAGTTCCTGGGTCTCAGTTTCAAGGAGAGAATGTGAAAAGTGTCGACCTGTTATTTTTTGGATAAAACATTATTGACATTTGTTTACTTCCTGAATCCTATAAAATGGTTGGAGAACATTTGAACCTACAATTAATCAGATTTGAATCATAATGAAAATTGTGTTTGCCACAAATAAATGAAGATGAATGTCGGGATATTAACATTTAAAAAGTGGGCTCTGCTGCATATGAAATGACCAAAAATAAATGATATACAAGGTGGCGTAGAATTGTTTCACAGAGTTTAGTTGATTTAAATATTAATTAATGTCCCACCAGGTCAGGTCAGGCTGACAGTCTTGCTCCTGGTCCCAGGATGAGTTATTGGAATGTCTGTTGTAGACCTTAGACCTTCAGTAGTCCTTGGTTCTCCCCTAATGTTTAAGCGTTCCCTGGTATAAAGCGATCAAGAAGACCGACACCCTGTGTTTTGGACATTCCAGCACCAGGAGCTGTCCACCAGCTTTTGATTGAAGGTGTTGGCCAAAATGCTGCTGACTGTCTGTGATTTACTCCGATCATCGATAAAGAATAGATCCTTTACTTCCGCAGTACAGTCGACCTACAGAGTTTCATGGTTACGTCGCCATCTCTCGTAAGTTTAGTAAGAAGGTCTTGTTCCATCATTCCGACATAAGGCGTTAAAACAAATTTCGCACACGGATAGTAACTGGCGAGCAGAGCGAACGATACGTCACCACGACGTTCTATACGTAATAAATAGCTTTAGCATGTTAGCATGTTACATTGGCCGTACATTGGATTGGGCAACATTCACTTTCTTTTTAATTTGTGAAACTTTTTGCCCTTCATTATGGCTCCCAGGTGTGAGTCAGACTCTTCTGATGTTTTTATGTCCTAGATTATGATGTTACCACTGTGTTAGTGTTGGTGAATAACATAGGAACTGATGTACTGTATGTGATTTACGACTTATAGAGAAAATTGTGACGCATTGTAGGAACAAAATTCCAACTGTATGTTGTGTGACATACAAAAATGAACTGGTAGTAGTATAAATCTTCCAGGTTGTTTATTATTATTATTTACATCACTATTTCTGAATAAGTTTAATATTCTAGCTAGTCTTTATAATCACCAGATCACCAGTAGATGGGGCTGAATGTTTCTCTATCACACGACTCCAAAGACTTTTTAAAAGCCATTCTTAGTTGTTGTTGTTTTTTTTTTTCTCAGATTCTGCAGTAACAGCAATAAACCGACGGCGTCCTGTTTTTTCCCCTAGTGTTTGAATAAATAAACGCACTAAACTTCAGTAATGATTAGAATGTCAACAGCAGCTCTTTCTCATTGGAATCACTACGTTGGCCCTTGTTGGCATCGGGTTTCTCCATAAACCTGAGGTTTTCAGAGTAACATGAGAAAAACAAAATCCCAGCACACAATCTAAACTGTCTGCCAATCTGCAAACCTGTGTGGCAAATGGAGCGCCCACACGGTCCCAGCCGGTGGGGACGAGCTCCGTCCATGAACGTCCAGGGATCTGACCCAAAGACTGAGCGGCGAAATTGTTTTTTTAAGGTAGAGGAGAAGGAGGAAGTTAGGGGGTGTCTTCTGTCTTAGTTGGCGCACATCTGATTGACAGTGTCTCCCCAAGGTATTCACACACACACACACACACATACGCACGCACGCACACACACACATACAGCAGCTGGGTTGTTTAAAGTTCCCTGTCATCTAAGAAAGAGAGAGAGAGGGTTGAGGGTCACGGAGTGTGTAACATTTCTCCAGCCACACTACTGTAAAGACACACACACACACACACACACACACACACACACACACACTTGGAGGGTGGGGGAAACATGCGTACATATGCAGTGTGTTAAGGAGCTGTAAGGCCTCTGTGTAAACACTGATGAGTTATTACCCCGTCCCTTGTCTTGTCTCTGATCCGACCAGAAACCCAGTGTCTCACCCCCCCTCCCCTCATGGCCACATGTGTTGTTTGCTATTTTGGCAAATTTGATTTAGAACCTTTTTTTGTATCAAACAGCAAATGCAGAGTGATTTTTTTTTTTTTTTTTTTTGACGAATGAAAGCATTTTTTTAACGAAATGAAAATGCGGTTTAGAAACAGTGAAATATTTCAGTTAAATACGTTTCCCTCCCACAGCACAAAGACACGCACGTTAGAGAATTAACACTCAGAATGGAATGAATGTGAGCTGGAGTGGTTGTTTGTCTTTGTATGTGGCTCTGTGATGGACCGGTGAGCCACCCCCCTACCCCCCCACTCATCTCCCACTGCCCTGCTAGAGATTAAGCGGTAGATAATAGATGGTGGGATGGACAGCAGAGTGAAGCTGCTCAGCGTTGCAGACAGACTCCGTAACCTTTGCAGTGAATGGGAATCTGAAAAATGTTGCTTTGAATTTGGATGTCAACTTTGACTTCAAGCTTTTGATGTTAAACACACTGCACAGAGCCTATACACACATGAGATTCCAGTATACAGAACAAACAACGACACATTATGTCGAAAGAGCACAAACTGTTGCAGAATCTAATATGGAGTTACACTACAAACCCGTTTGAACAATCTAATATGGAGTTACACTACAAACCATTTAGTTCCAATGAAAACTATTAATCTGTACCATCTAATACTGAGGTGTGCAAACTCTTCAAGAGGGCCATGTTTGATAAAGTGAACAAGAGTGAGGCCCAACCATTCTGCCTGACATTGAATGGTAACTATTTTATGGATTTCTTTTTTTTTTTTGCAAGTGGCATTTTAAAAAACTCATCACATGGTTTAGAGCATGAGTGTCAAACTCATGTTGGTTCAGGGGTCCCATACAGCCTAATTAGATGTCAAGTGACCGGGACAGTAAAATCATAACTTAATTACCTATAAATAACAAAAAGTCTGGGTTTTTTTTCCCTTTGTTTTCAAGCAAAGAAGTACATTTGATATATTTTTATATTTAATGGAATATCATTTTATATAATATCCTAAACATGAAGTATTTGTGTAATTTTTTATTATCAAAATTCATCATGCGGGCTGGTTGTGGTCCGCGGGCCGTATGTTTGACTGAATGTAAAATCTCTCTGAGAAAATATTGAAGCTGAAATTTTGATTTTTATACCCTGGGAAAAAATCTGAAAAAAAAAAATTCTATCCACGGCTCATAATTGTCCTCCTGGCCAGACCTTGGACATGACTGATCTAACATGTCCTGTTGAGTATGAAAACCTTCATACAACAACATATCACTAAAAACAAATGACCTTTTGCTTTAATTCAGAACGATAAAACTGTTCCTCTGGAATGTTTAACAGTGTCTCTCTCCCCATTCATTTTATTCTTATTGTTAGACTTGTTTTGACAGAGTTTAAAAAGTTCTTCTCGTCTCATTTGTCTGGTGTCAGACACACACAGACACACACACACACACCTGGAGTCTCTGCTTCTCTCGCCATTCCTTCCCTCTCTCTTTCTCACTGTCTCTGGAATGCAGCATTGGTCGTCTGGTCCTGCTCATCCCCAGAGCAGTCGGCCATCTGTCCTCGGTCCTGCTCCCACTCTAAACATTTAGCTAGTTTTGGCAGATTTGTTGATTTTTGTCCCCTCGTATTTTCCCCCTTGTTGCTGTAAAACTGATACATACTCTTTCAATTAGACATCCTCTGTCCCTCCATCATCTGTGCTCCAGTGTAGGAGTGTCTCTCTGTGTGTGTGTGTGTGTGTTGGGGGCTGTGTGGAGTTGGAGGTGTGCACAAGTGCGTTGTATATTTTATTAACAAAGTGAAAACACACACACTGGCTAACATTATGGAGGAACCATCTGCAGTCATGGATGTTTCTTTGGCGGGGGGGGGGCGCGGCTCAAGGTTAGCATGTGAAGTCCAGCGTTCTTGCTAGAAGTGCAGGATTAGCATGTAATGTCTCATGTAAGTGCACAAGGGGAATATTGGAGCTGACGTGGATTTCTAAACAAGTGTTTCATATACACAAAGACGGAGTCTGTTGCCGGGCGCAAATGAATCCTGTTTAAAAGAATTAGGATACTGAAGAAGCCAACTGAGTCAGAACTGGATCTGGCCTTGATGTGTCAATAGGGCCGCAGCAGATCCCGAATGTGGGTCAGGAACTGATTTCCCTGGTAGGGTGGGACAGATCGGGAACAGATGAGGATCACAGATATAGAACAGATTTGGCCCAGACTCTACCTGTCATACAGCTGCTTATCCAACCCAGATCTGATTTGACTGATTATTAAGGCTGCAGATCCATTTATCCACCTTCTACTGGTTAGTCCTCTTCAGTCATTAGGCGGGGGTGGAGTGCACCCTGGACAGCTTGGCAATCCATCGCAGGGCCACGTACAGACAAAAAGAACTTTTTATACTCACACTCTTACAATGGTCAGTTAAGGTGAGTGAGAGAAGGCAGGTCTAGGAGGAAACCCACTCTATACAGAAAGACCATCAGTTACCACTGGGAATCAAAGTGATAGAAGAGCATGAACCCTCGTGCAGCTCAATTCAAGTCCTTTCTCATTTGATCTGTGAGGCCTTTGACTTCAACTTGTCCTCAAATTTCTACTTAGAATCAAACCTGCCATCAATCTAGGGATGGCTTGATCCCATACTCGGGATATTGGTGCGATATTGGTCAAAATTTTGGTACGAACATTGAAACAAAACAACTGTTGCCCATCTGATCTGACACCTAAACCCAACGACTCAACGCTATCACCTCAGCAACGGCAGCCCGAGGCATGAGAAGAAATGAATTGATCGGATTGATGTCAATATTGGCAGATACTCCAAGTTGTAGTATTGTCGTCAGTATCGGACGTGAAAAAGTTGGATCGAGCCAACCCTACTTCAATCCAGACCCATTTCAGGGATTTGTACCGGAGCCTCTTGGAGATCGTTTGCCATCAGTGTGTACTCAGGCTTTAAACCAGAGAATAAAAGAGGAGGATGGTTATAATAGCAGTTATAGTAGATATGGCATGTGGCCGCATGTTAGCCGTTACAGGTTAGCATTAGACTAATCCTACCGAAGGCTTCCAGACAAGGTAGCTTGTAAAAGTGCATTTAGGCTACATTTACAGCTAAAACTTAGCTTTGCCATCTCAACGTGGCTTTACACTAAGCTTACCCAAAGAAGTCTGAGCATGTGTTTCATGTTGGAAATAGACATTTTCTCTACCTCTGCAGTTGTAAATAACACAGTCCTCCAAGGCCATAAATAATAGTGTCACTCAACCATGCCCCATTCTCATGTCCTCTGCTTGCTCTCACCGCAGGCCTCTAGAACCGCCTAACCGAGGGGCCCTCGTCTTTGTGCCGCACCTTCACACACTTGCAATTGAGACAGGGCCATAAAAACGCCCCATGGAATGTTTTTGCAGAGCGGGACGGTTAAGTGGTGGAAATCCATGATCACAAACCCCAAGGACCTTTAATGGATGTTCTGGGAGCAGATAGAAGTGGGCTCCCCGTATTCTCGCTAACAAAATACATCACACATGGCCCGGGAGGACATGAAAGCACAAATGGGTGCATGCATGCACAAAGGCAGGGCCGTACTTAGAGGCAGACAGTATTGATGGTTCCCTGGGGCATCGCGTGGACGCATCTGTTTCTGTCCCGCTGACTCTCCACACTCATAATTTCAAGTAAGTCATAACACAAATTATAAACACGTATTCCTCAACCGTGACGCCTAGGAATAACAACATAGAGTACACGCTGCTGATTTAGGGTACGCTGGGACTCCTAAATCTTTACCTTTGCTGCTTTCTTCTTCTTCTCCTCCTCCTTTTTTTTTCTCTTCTCTACTTTGCTCTCTCATGCACTTCAGGAAGCTGTTGATCTTGGCCAACACTCACATCTGTCACTTTTGGTTATTCCCTTCCTACTTTTTTTTTTATTCTTGCTAGTCTTGATCAGTTGCCACCCGTTGCAGATTTAAAGATCTTGTACCATAAATTGTTTGAAATAAAAATAAAGAATCCATCTGGTCGCAGTCGGTAAAGCCCCGGAGGTAAACAGAAATGAGCTTTTCTGTTTGGGTAGTAGCCCTGAAGAAATGAAAGTGATGTGAAAGTCTACTCAAAGACTTCCTGTTTTCATTCAACTCCAATTTAGGCAAGGACATCACCCTTTTGCTGCAATTCCGTCAGCATAGCTTAGCATAGTTAGCTGAGCCTTGCTCTGATCAGTAAAGGAGTTTTTAATCAGCTAACATGCTAGCAGCTAGAAGGTTATGCTTGTTTATGCTATAGGTAATGTGTGATTAATTAATTACTTAGACAATATTCGTCATTTTAAAAATGTGTATTCGTCAGCGCACACTTTACCGTAACGTACGAGTGTGTTTTACTTTTAACCCCTGTCTTGTTTCTCTTGGTTTCCCAAATATTTGTCTGCCCCACTGCTCCCCCATCTGCCCCGTGACATCACAGTCCGACAGTTTGACAGCCGCCCTACGTCAAAGACGTCTTCATCAAAGTACTCGCTCCTCGTTTTTCTTCCCCTTTGTCCCGAATCTCTCCCTCCCTGCCTCACGTCCGCTCACCCCCCGTCTCTTTTTTCAATTTTATTCCCCTGCCACATTTTCGTTTTCCTTTGTTTGCCCCTTTTTTTCCTCTCACCTCCCATCGCATGGTCATGTACTTTAGCCATCCATCTCCCACCTCTGTAGATCCAAATGTCTCAATACGTCCCAGAGACCATGAAGGTTCAATTGGAATCACATGTTGCAGCCCAGCAGAGAATTTCACCCTTTATAAATAAGATATCAGTCTCGCAGCTGACTCTCTTGTAATGCTCAGGTTAAATATGAGCCATGTAAGATGAATATCAATGCACAGCTGTTTATTTTATCAGCTCGAGTTTTCTGAGGTCATAAAATTTAAAAGAAAACTAACGTGGTTGGGTTTTTGGGGGAAGGAAGTCTGGCCTCAGGATTTATTCCTACTTTTATTGAATGCCATTTTGACTTCCCAGTGCACGGGGTCAGACTTTTATAAAGACTGATCACAGCTCTGTCATGAAAACACAGTCGGTCGTTGCCCTTTTTTATCGGACGGGAAATTAAGATGACCTGGTCGAGAAGAGGCAGCGAGTGAGGAAACAGGGAGAGAAGAAGTGTTGTGAACTTTAACTTTAACTTTGTAGGATCAACGTGAAAGTAAAACGAAGGCATTTGAGTCTGCTGTTTGTAAATAATAATAAAGTAAAGGTAACGCGAAAGTGCTAGGACTCAAGTCATCCTGTCCACTAGGTGACCCACTCTATTTGTTTTAGTCTATGAGAACGTAAGTCTTCCTTCTGCTTATTTTTTTTCTTGGTTGCTCAATTATGATAATATTAATAATATTTAATTTTTTTAAATAATTTGTGTCAAATTTGAACTTGAAGCAGGAGATTTCTCGGGTGTTAAAGTAGCATAGGAAGATGGATGAGTCTTCAAACCCGTCAGCGTAGGGCGTTTGTTCAAGGTGACCAATCATAATTCATCGTCATGAGTTTCACAGCACTGTCTGTGCTGGAGGTCTGTGCTCAGTCCTAACAAGAATAGATGTGTGTGTCCTGCATGTTCATCAGATAGATGAGCGCCATCTGTTGGATTTATGTGCAGTTGAAGTGTGTTCTACAGGGAATGCCAAATGGTCAATGTGATTGGATGTGATTTGGGTTAAAAGATTGTTAGCTTAATTCATCAGCACACTACACACACACACACACACACACACACGCACGCTGAGTTCCTGATTGAGGATGTGGTGGACAGAGTTTACAGACGGCCTAATCACAATAATGCCTCTTTTAATCGTCATGGGAAGACATCACTCAGCAGAAACCTGCAGCGCTGCTAAGGGAGACACCGCTCTCTAATCAGCTTTGCTAACGCTCAGACTGGAAGTCATTTATTCCCTTTCCAGCTGAGTGTTGCAGCCATCGGACTTCAAACGTTCCTCTTATTCATGACCGGAATGTCAGGTGGTCTATCCATCGTTCTCAGCTGGAGAGTCTGCGCCTGAACACCACTGGACTTTTCACCTTTAGGTGTATTTCCTACTTTTCCTAGATGAAAAAAACCCTTAAATATCCATGTTTTTTTTTTAGAATTCAAGTTTGTCTGAGTAAGATTTACACAACAGTTTAAAATCTAGCAGACCGAAGTGCAGAGAAAGGTTAGGGTCACTCACCTCCGCCCCAGTTAAAGGGGCAGTTTATCTTATCAGTGTATCTGAAGGAACCCAGCAGATCCATCTCTTTCTGACCACCTCTGAGTCCCCTTCATCAAGAAACCGTTACGCTCCCATTCATCAAGCTGCTTCTCCTCAATCACCTCTCCATAAACATCAGCTCTTGATGTTGCAGACTTTGTTGTTCTGCCAAGAAGGCGCACAAGTACCTAGACTCTCTTTTTAGTATTTCTTGCAACACACCGGAGAAGAACCTAAAAAACATCAAGGCATCTAAATGCATTTATCTCGTGAATTTGTCTTAAAAACTGTGCTCAAATATTATGTGGACCACAGAGTGATGTGAACATCCTGCTGTGACATTCAGTGTGGTCCAGGCCCTAATCCTCAAGTATGTAAATGCACCCATGCTTAATGTCAGTAAACACACCTTGTCATATAAAGATGTCATATAAAGATTACATAGAGCACCAACTCAGCAGCCCATTGGTGACTGGAATTCAAACAGTCCTTAAAAGCCTCCGGGGAACAGCGTTGGTCAACTGCCATGCAGTAAATCCTGATGAGCTCAGTTTAGTCTAATGTAACTATTACATTTGAGCAGAAATCAGGATGTTGTCAGACGAGATGGTCCGGCTGTCAGGAGTTGTGGAAATGATGTGACGTTAATGTTAGTAACACTCCTCACTCTGGACACACCACTTAGTGTTTCACAGCAGTGTAGAGCCTATAAAAACTGAAGGATGTCCTGTAGGGGGGTGTAATGTGCTCCTAGCCTCCTTATATCCGCCTTACCTTCTTTCTTCGTACTTACTTAAGGTACAACTAATACCCAACTGGATCTTGGTGACTTCAAGTAGAAATAATCCATAAGTAACTGGACTCACGATCCGGTACGGTCCGATAGTCAAAATCTGTATTGGACCAATATAGGTCAAGATTTTAGGATCAACAGCAATAATAATCCGATATCTAAACCCAAATGCTCATCTTAACCTCGTGTGAGATGGGGGACACGGAGAC
>NC_024316.1:4381026-4386616 GCF_000523025.1 Cynoglossus semilaevis | reverse complement strand
CTCGTGTGAGATGGGGGACACGGAGACGCTATCATACCTTAATCATACTATATACAGTACTTTAGCAATGTAGGCCTTCGACATGATGGAGGAGAAACAAAGGTATCGGCAGACATTCCAAGTTGCATTATTGCTCATTTTGATGTAACAGTAGTTTTCCTTTTGGTCAATCAGGACTGTTAGTCTTACAAGTGAAAGTAAAAGAAGTGAAAATTTAAGAGATGATTCTTTAAGGTTGTGGTTATAGATATGAGATGATAGTTTGTGTTGGACTTTTTTTCTCTTTTCTAGAAAATGAATTGATGTGAAGACATAACGATTTATTTGAACAAATTCTTTGTGTTAACAGTTAGTCCAAACCGTATAACCATGCACTTGCCCAACAAGTGGTCCAGTGTTTGTATGTCTACAATGTAGGTGCTCATGTGCACGTGACCGTGCACGTGCTCCCATTACAGTGAACATTTGAAGGCATAACACTGGAGGTGTGGGGAGATGAGAAGTGCCACCGCACTCCCGCTCCATGATGAATGGCGTGATTAGCCGCCGCGATCCATGTCAGGACACTCATGCACGCGTGCACAGATGTGAGCGCTGCAACGTACTGCGACGCAGACTTAAACAGCGGGGCCTATTAAAAGCTCTTGAATGGGGGAATCCAGACGGAGCGCGCAGATAATTGTACAAAAAACATTCGAATGTGAGCTGCCGGGCGGCGGGACTTTATTCTGACTTCAGCTTGTTTGTTTTTACAATTTAGTTATTTCTGCAGGGACCTAAATCACGGAATAAAAACGCTCCAATGCAGGTCAATGTTTAATTGAGTCCAAAGTGTATTTGGAACACATCCACCCTCCCTCAATCTCTATACCTCTTACCTCACACACACTCACACTCACACACACATAGAACCATTACCTTAGCCTGCTGCTTTAATGCCCTCCTAATTTCAGATGCAATTTAAGAGTCTGGAGCTCAGCCACGTCATGTTTATCCAACCTAAAATACCTTTATTACCTAAACACAGTCAGAGCATGAGAATCCTCTGATGGTCGTTCAAGATGAACTTTGTAGAAACAAGACTATAAATAAACTTAAGTGCCCCAAGAGTACAAACATCCACCCCCAAAAAATGTGTCTTGTTCTCCGGATACCAAAGAAAATGAGTCTATTCATTGGTATTAGGACTCAATGAGTCAGACTGGAACGTTTAAATATTGATCTGTGTTTCTTTTGAAACAAATGAAATGGCAAAAGTTTATTCATCTGATCATCTGATCGTACAGTCTGGATGGGTTAGCTCCCTGTGTTTCTAAAACTACCTTGGATGTGACCTGGTAAGGTTTTTGCTTCCCATCTGGACTGGAAATGTGAAGCAGATTGAGAATATTGTTACCATAGACAAAAATGTTGTGTACGCCCAATTGATAAACCGAAACAAAAATACACAATCTTGTGGGTATATGCAACGTTTTTTATAGAAGACTTCTTATTTTTATTGTTTTAAATCTCTAACAGATTTAACACTTCTCTTCTGACTCATCGCTTTGGTCATTCACAGCAGCCACTAGGAGTAGAGGAATGGCCATATCTTTACAAGATCACTGAACACTCTTTTCACTCCTCCACCTATTGTCTGCAGCTTGAGGGGTAAATGACAAAGCCAGTTAAGTGGGGTTAGCAAGGTATGTTGAGTCTTAAGCCAGGCTTTCCTGTACTACAAGTGACTTCCTATTAACCCTAGCCCTAGGGTTAATAGAGGCTAGATAACTTCCCGACCAGGTTATGTTCGGAGTTTCAGCTTAAACTCACCTATAAAAGCGGCTCTGTTTTACAGTCTAACGCAGAGTTACGAAGTATGGGTTAATATGTAAAAGTTGTATAGTGGGTATCACTCCTGCCTTATATGCAGTAGGTTCTGGGTTCGAGCCCTAGGGGACCCAGATACTTAATGGCGCCTCTTGTGGCAGCCTGTGTGGCTTGCAAAAACTCGCACTGTGAACTTGGGACAAACAAGGAACTTCAAATTAAATTTTTATTTTTTTTATTCAAATCTCTGTTACTTTGTCATGCCTCACTTAATTACTTACCTATTACTTTTTTCTTATTTTCTCTACATCAGCATAGGTTTACTTGGGTTATACAATATATGTAAACAACAATTAGGGAAGCAATATATATATATATTTATATATATTTCATCGTTCCCTTTTTTGCAGAACCACAATGGAATCTATTGATAAGGTAATCCGGTGTTGGCTTTCTTTTGATACGAGGAGAATGTACACAGATTTTGCAATGCTTGCAACTTATTTAAACCAAACAAATAAATAAATATATTGAACCTTATTGATCCCACACGAGGGTAATTGTTGTGTTAACAGCAGATCTGCTGCAACAGGCTGCCCCTAGGAGGCGCCAAGTCAAGAGGTTAACTTAAGGTTACTTTGTGGAGTGATGGCATGATGGAACTAGCTAAGGTGTGTGTTTCATTGTGTTTGTGGCCATGTACGACAAAATGTTTGTGCGTCTGTGTAACCAGGCGTGGGAGGATTACGTACATGCTTGTCACTGTCTTCTGAATTTGAGACATCCTGTTTGATGACGGGGGTAATGACCACTAACCTGATCCAGAGACAAATTGCAGAAATGTAGTTTGGTTTCACAGGGATGAATGTGCGCCTCTGGTTGTGTCATGTCATGTGTTTTATGATGACGCTTGGGTGGTATGCCCCCTCCCACCTGTGGACAAACACAAACACAGACATGCACCTACATCACTGTGGCAGACAGAAGATGTCATGTCCTCCTCTGTCTCATTCATTAGCCTCCATTACACAATCGCTTGTCAGTGAGTCACACTGAACAACCACTAATGCAATGTTCAACAGACCACTTCAAAGATCCCCACGTCTTTACTGTGGAACCTCAGTCTGAGTTCAACCAGCTTTGGAATGACTATGTTTGGGTTCTGACGTAGAAGGAGTCACAGCTGCTGGGCCTCGGTGACGTCCACCTGTTTCATGGTGAAGGACACTTTTTCACCATTTACGGCTCGAGCAGTGTGGAGATTCAAAGTCATTGGCTGATTATCATTTGTTTTTTAAATAATGATATTCCTACGTTTACCTTGATACTTATCTGTTTTCACCTAAGGATCCTATAACAGGCTAAAGAAAAAAAAAAAGCTTTATTTTGTTGCAGTATTACCAGTATGGTATAGAACATTCTAGTTTTCTTTCCTAATTTTATAATAAAGTTAAAAGACAAATTAAAAAGATGAGTTTGTTGTAAACTGTCAGCCCGCCTTAGATCTCAGGGATCAGCAGTCCCTAAATATGACAAACTGTATTTGGATTAAAGTGACAAGACCAGGATGGAGCGATGGTGGCTATGCTAATAAAAAAAAAAATGATTGCAACATCAAGGCTAAAAGCACATAAATATTTTTAAATTAATTTTAATTAGTAACAAGGCGACAGGTAGATGTTTTAGCCATATAATATTTAGTTAATGATGTGGCCAAGATTATTGTCGATGCGTTCAGAAAAGGTTCTCATGACTAATGTCTTCTATTTTTATTTTTTTTAATAAACCCCTGCGCTCTGTGGTCCTTCAGTTTACCTTCATTCCTTACACGGTCAGATGCAGTACCTGAAGTGACCTTACACTTGTTGGAGTTCAAACTGTGCAGCTCTATTTGTTGTATCTGTTTCCCTTGAATTTAATTGCATTTAACATTGTTTGGTGTAACAATTTCCCCACTTTCCTGCAGGCTCAAAACATAATTTAATATTTTGGAATCTTTTGAAATTCTCTTTATTTCCATTCAGGTTTTATAGTCCCAAATTGAAAAATGCACATAACAACAGGCTGATGTAAACGAACCTAATGACTGCAAGATCCCAGATCAAAAGACAGCCTGACAAAATTGGCTTCACCTTTTTGTAATCCTCTTGTGTTCCCTTTTTTTTCCCCCTGCAGGCAGCAGGCATTGCTGGCAGCCATCAGTGAGAAAGACGCCAACATTGCCCTGCTGGAGTTATCCGCCTCCAAACGGAAGAAATCCCAGGAGGAAGTGATGGCTCTTAAGCGGGAGAAGGACAGGCTCATGCACCAGCTCAAACAGCAGGTACATTCACCACATGTGGCCACGGGCTTTACGTGCATGCACATAAACAATAAATCAAATTTAAAGCACTTGGGGTCTTATAATGTTGACTGGCCTGCACATGAAACAAATGGGGCCTGGCTTTGCGGTCACCACTTAGGACAGATTATGGCTCTGAGAATCAAAGCAGGGCTAACGAGTCAAACCTGCCACAGATGGCGAAGCTCTGCCTGCTTTTAAACACTTTCGTGGACTCGTCTTTTGAACTTTTCAAACCAGGAACAGATAGTTAATGAGTTCTGGTAGTTAAAAGGAAAAAATCTTCCTCTGCCTCAAACCACAATCTCTGCATCCAGTCTTTGTAAGCTAAACCAGTCAGACAAAAGTTGATGTTCCTAATTGAGGAGCATAAACACACGGGGGAAAGTCTTCTCTCGCAGAAATAATTCCTTTTTTAAGAGAGGTTGTTTGAGGTCCTTATCCAGACTCATTATTGACTGTACTCTCTGTATCGTCAAGTTCTTAGACCACAATTAGGACAAACTACTACAGCTGAACTATTATTTATGTTTAAAATGAAGTAAATCAGAATAGATACTGGCACTAGGGATGCCTCCGTACAATTTTTTATTGTCTGATATCACAACATGGCGAATCTGCGGATACTGATATCAATCGACACCTCTTTTCTCCTCGTGTTTACAGCATGTCGCACAAATATAAGTTCAGCATTTGGACTTACGTATCGGATTGGATGGGCTCTAGTTTTTTTTTTTCTATGTACGATTCTGAAGTTTTGACCAATATCGGACCAATGCCGATTCTGAGTAGCTGGTTGAGCCATTTATACCTGCAACACATCACAGTTAGAATAGATGGATGGATGGATGGATTAATTATTCTGGTGTTTTATCGTAGCTTTCTCATTCCTTTTCTTTTAAATCTAGGACAAGATGATTATAACAAAGAGAAACGTTTTACACAGTGTACATAGCAGTCAGTGTCATTGGCTGGAGCAAACAACACAACCTTAGGAGAAACCCTTTTTTTATGTATAAACAAGCTCCCTCTATTAAACTGATGCCATCATAGGTGTACGTTATCTTGGAAAAATGTGCACAGCATCGTCTTGCTGTGAAGCAGCCTGTTTAATGACAGGAAACGGAACATTGGTATTTTTAAAAGATGTCCTCCTGCTCCACCAAACTGCATAGAGAGCAACTGAAAATGGCACACGTGTATTCAGGTTTCCTTATCTAAAGGAAAGAAGAAGTGATTAAAGACGTATTTTTATCTTGGTATTTTCCTTTATCTTACACAATGTTTTGAAATCTGTAAAATTTGGGAGGTTCGTTGGCTAAGCACTCAAAATATTCCAAACTTTCAGTAGGCCATGTTCAATGGATACGTCTTTTTGTAGAGTGGTCACTTCCCAGGGCCTGTCTGGTTCCTGCTTATCTCCGTCCTAACACTACCATA
>NC_024316.1:4364772-4381006 GCF_000523025.1 Cynoglossus semilaevis | reverse complement strand
TGACACACTTCTCAAAAATCTGTGCCTTTTCCTTTGACCAAAAATGTTGAAACCTTCGATGAGTCATTTGTCCTTTCTGGTGAAAGATCTTAAATTCCCAGCACATCGTGCGTCACATACCAACGCTCCAACTCACGTTCACAGATCTTTTTTCCTGCGTTGTCCTGTCTCTCAGTGTGACCCGTGGCTGATGAAGGTAAGTGGGTCATTAACGTCTGGTCAGACCACAACAGAGGCTGAGCGAATGAGAACGCTAACGATAATGAGCTAACAGCAGGGAGTCGATGTGTATGAACCCCTGAGTCACTGGGGCTTCTGGGAAACGTGGTGCATTTAAGAGTGAACAGATGCAACATGCGCTGGGTGTGCAATTAAGAACCAAACTATGTTTGCTTGTGTCTCGTAAAGAATAAACGGGTCTTGAGGGTGCAATTCTGTTGTTGGAATTTCGAGGAAAGACGATTATCTGTTTATCGCCATTGGATGCGTCATGTTTTCCCATGGAACAAGCAGTTTCAGTCAACCTGATTGTGAGATGAGCTTTAATTGCCATGATAAGGAGGTATGTGGGGGAAGGGTGACTGTATGGAACAGCATGTTGACAATTGGTCAATCGCACTTGGTTTTCACTTTGTTCTGTAGGAAGACGTTTCAGGGAAGTCAGCACTCAAAATGTACGTTCACGTAGATGCAGCTGCAGTGTGGCTCTCCGTTCTAGACGATGATTTGTTCTAACACTCATTCAGTGCCAGGCTCCAGTTTCCATCAGAACTTTCCCGACCCATGTTTGCACTAGCTAAAGTTACCCCACCAGAGTTATCAACTGCAGGCAACATTCCTCCTTAATCTGCTTCTTCTCAAGATCTTAAACTTGCTTTTTGTTTCGGACAAACTCAAGTGAACACTGGCTTCTGGGCAAGGAAAGCAAATTGATGAAAAGCACATTGTCGTCACACACTATTTGCACTTTCACAGACATTCTAATTTATCACCAAGCCCCGGTTCGCATAAATCATCCAGCCAAGATATTTGCATGGTCAGTTCTCACCATGGGTCGCCAACTCTTAAACTCCCAAAACATCACCTCAGATCCCGACAAAAGGATTTGCTTCGTCTTGCAACTGTATTCAGAGCATTGCCATATCACTTAGCCCGACAGCCCACAGAGATGGGGTGGCTCCCCTTTGCACGACTTGGGTTCCTTCTATTCCTCAGGGTTAATCTCTCTGGAGGTTATGTTGTCCAACATGACACACACCGACCCTCTGTCTTCTGACCCAAAGACACACATATCAAAGATAGCCCTCCTTCCTTAGCTCCTCAACCAGCCAGAGGTGGAAGGAAACTGACCAGGAAATGCCAAAGAATTATGGCCTTCAGGGTCTCGAAGGGGAAAGTTGATCTATGGACAGCAGATAGATTTACAGATAGCACTGCCCTGTCTGACCTCCCCGCGTCTCAGCTCAGGTAGATCATGTGTTGTGTTAGTGTTTGCGTGTGCACAAAGCAAGCGGTCTAAGAAAAACACAGGTTTTTAGACAGACCTTGTCCCTTTGAGGCCTGCTATGGTCAAACACACATGTCCATGTGTTCATGGGTAAAGTTTCCTGACAACAAATGTTTCCCAATGTGGAGATATTTTAAAACCCACTGATGGATGTTCAGAGTCACTGATGCTTAAAAGCTGAAAAAGGCGGAACATTTGGACTCTTTATGTTCCTCTTTTTTCTTGTTGTCTCTCAGTTTTACTTCATTTCTGGACACACTTGGACGTCCACTCGACTCGCGTTCCCAGATTGTGTCACCAAGAACAGTCGTGAACTAAACTTTTGGTGACTGTGCTGAACTCCCTTGGCCATTTTCTAGCCCCATATTCCAACATTTGATGAGTTCGAAGACTTGCCAACAACTGTCTCCAGTTGGCAGCCACTTATCGCAAGAGCAAACTCTTAAAAACCTGATTCGACAAGCTCACTGATGTATTGCTGAATCAGATCGTGTTTCCTGGATTAAGGATAGATGCCAGCAGTCAGCTGCTCCATGAACACCTTCCGAAGCTCAGGATATATTATTGCTATAAAACAGGGGTGTCAAACCAACGGCCCACAGACCACAACCTGCTCGCTAGGGTGTTCAATCCGGCCCTCTTGATGAATTTTAAAAATAGAATATAGTAAACAAACACTTCTTTTTCAGGATATTTCTTTGTAAAATCACAGTTCATTAAATATGAAGAAATAATAAATATCTTATGTATTGTACTTGTTTGCATCAAACAAAGGGGAAAAACATTGACTTTTTGTCTGTTATTGTTTTTCTCTAAGAAACTGGGAAAAACTAAATATTTTCTTTTTTTTAAAACTGAACGTAAATTAATTGTTTGACTGATTTTTGAGTTATTATTTTTAAATATTTAGCAAATCATTTTTCACTTTAACCAGAGACAATGTTTAGCATTAGCAGTGATTCCTATCAAGGTCTCCTTTATCTGTACTTCTGCCATATCAGACTTTGGTCTTGTTCACTGGCCACCACATTTCCAAGTAAACATTGGCCTCCTACGTATGAAGTTACCAGCAACAAACAGATGTCTGTATGAGACCAATTAACCTTTTTAGAAGAAGTTATCATAAGTAAAACAGGATTGGCCCAAATATGGGATATTTTAGGTGGCCACCAGGTGACATGTTGCCGAAAAACCCAACATATCTTAAACCTCAGGTTTACTTGGTCCACATCTGCTGTTTCACATGTGGGCCACTCCAAGCTCAGTCCTTCTTGTGCATACCAGATAAAATACGGCAGTCCAATAATTGGATCAAAACTAAACTAAAGTTCTACTTTACCACAATGTGTCCTCATCAGCTGAAAAAAAAGATTCAAATTTTGGCATTAGTTTCTCAAACATACTGGGTCAATGTGTTGAAAATTAAACATCTTCCTTTAGCAGACTTAGAAAAAGGAAATAAGTATGATACGGTCTTCATCCTGCTGTTAGCAGGTTAGAATGAACACGCAGACCTGATTAATAGAGAACATACTCTGGGGGGTTTTTCCCCATCTGTCTGTCTTTCTGGTCTTTTTTTTTTGTCTGCCTGCTGTGTCCATATGTGTTAATCCCTTCTTGCTATACTCAGCATAGGCTTGTGATTTACACAGCAAGAAATCTTGGAGTGAGCTTCGGGATGCAGCTGTGAGGGCTGTAGCCTAGCTCTTAGCTGCCGTGTTTACAGAAGAAGCTACACTTTGATACACATGCTCGGTGGGAGAAATGCAGCACAGGCCAAACCTGTCAATGAACCGGGAACTTATTGCTATGAGTCGTTGTGTTGTGTTGTTCTCAGAGCTGTTTCTGTGTGTGACACTTTAGTTTTCCAGATAGGCTGGAATTTGAATTGTGATAAAACTGTGTTGGTGTTGGTAGACACTGCATCCTTTTTCTTTCTTCTTCTTTTGTTTTTTTGTGTGTGTTTTTAGACCAGACGAGCACTTCAGGTCTTTATCAGAAATCATCCATATTAGGTTGTTTCTTATACATGTGCTTTCATTATTCTCAGGTAAGATGTGCAGCAGATGCACACACACAAAAAAAACAAAAAACAAGGCCAGTTGGTCACGCATTCACCGTCTGTACCGTGCTTGGAAGAAAAAAATGTTGACTGTAGTGAAGATTTACAGACCGCCTTTTGATCATCAGAGCAAAGAAGACGGTCACATTACCCTTAGTTCACTCAGGTATAAACCTTGAATCTCTGAGGCCACTTTGTATGAGCTAGACAAAACTGTTGTTCAAGTACTAGCACAGACAGGCATGGACACGTGGCTACAGGTTACCTTATGCCTTTCGTACTTGAAATATCATTACAAGTACAGCGCAACATTAAAATTATTTCGTATGAGGACACGTGTTTAACTCAACAATTCTAGTAGAGCAGTATAAACTTTGTAAAGTCGAATCGGTTCTAGAGCCGTTTCTTTTGATGTAACCCATGACTATTTACAGTAAATACCAAAAAAATATATTTTGTTCATTAATCTGCTGATCGACCTTAGCGTCCTCTAGTCTTATGACTATTTACAGTAAATACCAAAAAATTATATTTTGTTCATTAATCTGCTGATGGACCTTAGCGTCCTCTAGTCTCCAACAATTCTAGTAGAGCAGTATAAACTTTGTAAAGTTGAATCGATTTGATGTAACTTGTGGTATCAGTATAGGGATACTCCAATATAATATTGATACTAATTCATAATTTAAAAAAAGTGTATGTGTCTTTTAGGGTAACTTAGTAGATACAGGCTTAAGTAAAAGTAAAAACTGTAAAAGTAAAGTGATGTCATCTGTGAGGACTAATACGTTACGAATAATACATATTGAAGTTGTTAAATGTCCAGTATTTGTCATGTGTTTTATTGGGTAAAAAAAGAGAAAGAAATCACACAAAGTATCGATAGCTGAATTAAAAAAAGGCCAACAAAGTAACCAGTATCATATCAAATCAAAACAATCTGGTATCGCCCACCACTAGAGGCCAGGAGTGTTGCAAACCACGCTTGAAAAAAAGAATATGTTTGAGAATTACACCAAATACTGAAGAAATCAACCTTCAGATATCTTTTCCTTCTTTACTTCTATCTCTCTTTCTTTCCCTGTGTCCGTTCTCCACTCTGACAGGACAACCTTTACTGAGGTGTTCGCTCGGTAAAGCTACCAATTAACACTCATCAACATCCACATTCCTCAGTGCAGAGGTGCGACCTGCTTTGCACATGCAAAAACACAGCCATACTTTCAACTGGTTGCTTCGTGCTCACGCCTTACATTTAATGGGCTGAGACACGAACAGGCATCAGTGTAGTGATGAATGGCTACTGGAGCATGAGTGTCTGGTCAACACACCAGCACATGAAAATGATGGAAATCCAGTTTAATCGAACACACACTCATAGAAAGTTCTATATACTGGGCCTCGTTCAAGGACTTTTTAACCAGATATGGTTTGAATTACTGCAACAGGAACTGGTTAATGTGGTTCTTATTAGATGAGGAGCGAGGACTAAACACACATCGGGCAAATTCAACCCACAGACGCAAATTAGCTCCGAAAATGTTTCTCTGTGAGACTTTGGGGGAGTCTATACAGTAGAGCGCAGCTGTGTGGTAGTGTAATAGGTACTGTCCTGACCATAATGACAGGTGTGGACTCTGTACAAGCTGCTGCGAGGCCACACCTGCTGCTATCAACACCTGAGGACGTGGAAGGACAAACGGCTCACCATCCGACAGTCTTTAACTGCTCAGCTTAACCACCGGTGTGGTGTCCGTTTAGAAGCTGGACCCCGCCCATCGCTGCGTGACTTTATCTCTTTGTCTCACGCCACGGTGTCAAGGTTCTCGCCTTATCTGAAGCTGCTCGTCTTCTTCTTTTCACTAATTGCTGGCCTCTTTAATATGAGCCACATCCTTCCTCTGTGATCAGGGCTGACTCATTTCCTTCGTTCCTTCTTCGCCTCCTTACCTCCTCAGGCTCATGGCTACTGTAATACCAGTCGACTTAAGTACTTCCGTCTGACCTGATATTAAAACTCAGAGTTCAGGGGTTGCTGTAGTTTGGTTGTATAACCTGCAAGCACTTAGTCAGCAGGCTTTAAAGACTGGTGTTTCCTCTCACTGTCTGAAGATGTGTCACAGTAACCATAGACAAGAGCATACATTTAAAAATATATGTTTTTTATCCATAGACTAAAATACAATTTTAGTCTATTTTAAAGCAGAATTAAAATAACATTTTTAATTCTGCTTTTTTTTTTTTTTTTTTTTTTTTACAAATGATACAAACTAAGCAAACAGAGCAGTTCCACACTAGCTGCCTTGTTGTTTCCATTAGCTGAATGTCGGATCATTTATAAAAGTTTATTTAGGTTTCCCAAACTCCCAAACAGCATTACCTTCTGACTGGGGAAACAACATTTAGAATATATTTTTTTTACTATTAAACTTCTGTCTATTTCATGTCCATTTAGCGCTAGTTAGCTGATGGCTAGCTGAACGCTAGCTGGAGGAGCACAGCAGATGGAAAGCAGATGCAAACCGCTAGGTCTACATAGATTATGACGTCATCACGCCGAAGTTGCATCAGTCACATGAGGCTAGTTCAGGTACCATCGGAAACTTGTGAATCTGGCGTTCAAGTGTTAAGGTGTTGTACGATTCAGGATAAATGGCTATTTTAAAAAATAGATCTTCTCTCTAGTTTTCGGAGGCCTTTTCCTGACGGCCCCTCCAGAAGGCTGTGCCCCCCACTTTGAAAACCACCGATTTAGACAACAAACAACAAACTTTCCCCATGGAAATCAAGCAAAAGGTTTAATGGGACCAGGTGCAAAGTTAACTTAACACTATCTGCACGCTGAGGGCTGTAATCATAGTTGTCAAGAACGTATTGAAACACCAGATCTGAGCTGGCTGTTCCTCTCCTTAAGATGTCTGCTTTTTTTGGACCAGCCATTTGTTGCATGACGTTTCTAGGAATCATCTTCATCCCTGTACACAATCCCACCTTCTGCTTGGCAGCCGCAATCGCCCTCCGGGGATCTATCTGCAGTTAATAGTACAAAGCAGAGCCTGTCAATATCTCTGCACCTACTCCGTCTCTGTCTGTCTGCAGGGCAGCTCCAGACCCCGCTGCAGTTGGGAGGGGGGCTGTTAACCTTATTCAGCCTCCGCTCTTATCTGCCCCCGAAGCTGCAACGGCCATTGGAGGGACCTTTTTTTTTGCAAACACACTTACACACGCGTACACATAGTCTTAGACAGTTACAACTCTAAAGAAAAGGGAACATATTTGAGTGTAATTTTAATCAGTCAAACCTACACCGAGGGCGCCTCAGCGGGGCCTGCATGCCTGTGACCTGGGGGTAAGGTAACAGAGTCGTCGACTGTTCTACCAGGACTCATCTAATCCAATTAGATGTCAATCTGCTGCACGTATGACACTTGACAGACTCCTGATAATTTGATCAGCTGCTCCCACTCCCGCTGTTTTTATGGACCTGTCAGATGTCGTTAGCGGTGCTGTTTGTCTCCGCCTTGATGCCTTTCAACATGTCACACTGGCATCCAAGAACACTTCGACTTAATCATTCAAAGGCCTGACAAAATTGTTCAAAAGTGTTCAGGCAATGAATGGCCCGCTGTGTGTGTGCGTGTGTGTGTGTGTGTGTGTGTAGACAATAACAAAGGAAAATGCTAAAAATCCCCCTTGTGTCTTTCTGTGTTTGCAGACTCAGAGCAGAATGAACCTCATGACGGATAACTACCCCGAAGACCACATCCAGCCCCAGATTCACCCGCATCACACTCACCATGTGCTGCAGTCGGCCAACATGCATCACAGAAACCTGCCCCGAAGCCCCGCCCACGGCAACCATCAGCCCTCCATGGAACAGGTGTGCACAAAAAAACTTTGAAATTTTATAAGTCTGAAGCCAGCCTATCAGTGTTTGGTGTGTAGTCTTTTCAATATCCGTTCAGACCGTGAAGGTTGCGTTATGTTCCACTAGTTTAAAGGAACAGTCACTGTAGGTCCTGAAAGGCTGGAACATAACTGCCAACTGTGAGTCAACAGGACATTTTTATTCAGTTGACAGACGACCAAAGGAAAAGCCAAAAGAGGGTTACATTTTTGGGTTGTTTTTTTTTTGCTTCCGCGCAGATGTTGAAATGAAATGAGCTAGAAATCTGCTCACACAACTATACTAAAATAAAGGTATAGTACCATAGTCAATAGTAATTTTAGCCTGTAAGGACACGGGAGCTGCTGGTCTGCTGCTACTCTAAAATCGCAAACGAATAGTATAAACCACTATTTTTCAACATTGGGGTCACGAACCCATGAAGGGATGTCTGGATTTCAAATAGGCTTGTCTGAAATGTCTCATAATTGAAAAAAAAAAACAATTTGAAAAAGGAAAAAAGATCTTTTCAACGGATTTCAAATAGGCTTGTCTGAAATGTTTCATAATTGAAAAAAAAAAACCAATTTGAAATCAATTTAATTGTTATTCATTTTAAAATGAAAAACACCATAAACAATAAAAAGAAAAACTCAACAAACTTGAGTTAAAATACAGCATACAAAAATATCTGTGCATTGTGACTGACGGCTGCGACCAAGTGACTGAAAAAAAAGAAATGTCAAAACAGGGTCACAAGCCAGAAAGGTTTGAGAACCACTGAAATAAACTCACAGGAAAGCAATAGCAATAGCTAAAAAAATAGAATAGAAAAAATAGAAAAAAATCACCAAAAAATACCTAATACCTTTAGGTACATACCTAAAGATATTTAAGTATATTATTTATCTTATATTATTCCATCCAACACTATAAAGCAAAAGTAAATGTTGAACTACTCCTTTACAGTGTGCGTACACATGTGAGCCTGTTGTGATCCCCCTGACCTCACGCTTGTGGAGTTGACGTCATATTCCAGTTGTCATCCACGCCATCAGTCAGTTGCGGTCAGACTCAGCTGTCTGAAATTCCCCCTTGTCTTTCACTTCTCTCTTCTCTTCTGTCTCTTCTGTCTCTTCTGCTTCAGTGCCTTCACTTCCTGCCAAGGCAGTTTTTCATATCGTTTAGTGACAATGCCTGCAGGCTGAGATCTTCTAAATGCTTGTTATTGATTGATGGGGATGTGTGTGCGTGATTTGTTTATGTGTGTTTCATCTCATGTACCATCTCTGTGTATCATATCCAGACCGCCCCAAGGACAAAATTAATGTGTCTGTTTGAAGACAGCTGAGGTACCAACATCATGTTGTTATCAGTGCTTCTCATGCACACTCCCTGCTGCCTGCCAGCATAAGTGTGTGTGTGTGTGTGTGTGTGTGTGTGTGCACTGAGTTGCACAGCTGTGTTTCTGTGTTAGGGATATATTAAGATGAAATCGCTAACAGGGAACTCATCAAAGGGAGATGGAGTTGATTTCACTGTGTCTCCATCAGCTGATAAAAGCCTCGCATTGTGTGACTGCATCTTAAATCAATCAGAGGTATTGATTGAGGGGATTTCCACAACTCTCCCTACGTGTGCATCTGTGTGCTATAGCCAGGCCAGACTTCACGGTTTTGTGCAATTCTTTCCTTGTTCCTGGTTTAAGGGACCTTAAACCCCGAGGTCTTGGAAAAGGGTTTAACTGGGATCAGGGACAAGTCAACATCACGTCAGAAGAACTTGTAGTTCTACTGTAATTTGGTTTCTTTGTATTTGTATCTCCAGCTTAGGGGTGCTTTAAAGAAGGAAATTGCATGTATAGTTTTTATGTATTATGATTCCCGTAGGTGGACAAGAATGCCACGTACGAACATCTAGAAGACTCACAAAAAGTCCAAATCTAAATACCTACCCTTGAAAATGTTAAGAGTCACAAATTATCCCATCTTTTTTTTTTTAAGAATTCTATAGAATGGAACAGCGATGCTAGGTTTTATACGTTAGCTAACTACACAGTGTCCAAGCGAAAATTCGAACATTGACCTTGTGAAACCTCCGGCTGCAGTTTGTGTTGCAGATTCCCGGCTGTTTAAGCCCAGGGAGTGTTGAAGGTAGAGCCTGTTAGGATAAAACATGCAGCTACAGACCCCACGACACTGTCAGCATCTCTTCTTAAGAGCCTTTAATTTATGTGTTAAATAATTGCAGAGACAAAGTCAGTTGAGAAGGAGCCACTGAAGTAATTTTATCATTACTAAGTAAGGATCAGGTTAAAATAAGAGATGAAGTCACAGTGTGGCTGCCAAATTATTTGCGAATGATTTAGAGTCGTCAACTACAAAGGAGACTGTTGTGAAGAAACAGAAGAGCTAGCCTCGTGGTGGTGACGTTAAAAAAAACCAACATATTTTCTTAAAGCAGAACTGACAAAGGAAACTGCAGCCAAGGCAGGGATACGCATTAAGAGACTTAAAACAAAGAGATAGCCAATTAATAATATAATAAATTTAATTAAATTAACTGTTTAACATTTCATTTGCTAACTCTGTAATGTGAGGGAAGCGTGAACCACCACAGATCCAGCCATAAAATCTGCCTTTATTTCCACTGCAGTTCAACTAATCAGTGTGAATTTATGAGTTATTTTATTATTCCTCGACATTCTAACAAGGTTTCCCAGAGATATTAATAATACTTTCTTTGGCGTTTCCAATCCCACTTTGAAAATGTTCGAATATCACTTTACAGGGAGCTACTGTTTCACATGTCAAACACTATAAACAGAGCCCGGGCCTAACTGAAGGGAAAGATATATTTATACATGCAAAATGCAGAGGAGTAATGTGTGATACTAAAAAGAGGCCTCCCGCAGTTCAAGGCTAATGTGAAGCATACTGCGGTTACGGCTATTCTGAGCTTCGGCAGGAACAATACCCAGATTTAATAGCTTGAAAATATTATTTCAGCAAGTCAGAAGTAAAACATAACATAATATAAGCTAATAACTACACAGCCGGAATCTGAAAGTGGTCCTTCTGGGATTGGGAGGTGATTTTTTGAGGGTTTAGCTTCTGTACGTTTCATGTCAGTTTCCTCGTGTTTTCCTCCCGTTCACCAAACCTGAATTCAAGGGTAGACAATATTGTCAATATTATCGTTAGAGGGAACTTTTGGTTTTGTCGGAAATTCTATCTCCTGGATACGTTTTAGCTGTTTTTAGAGCTAAAAGAGCTAAAAGCTAGATGCAGCTAGCAGTTTAAGACTAACCTTTTGTGCTAGCTCTAAAACTAAACCAACTCTTGCTATTGCATGCTATAATGTCCAACTTTGATAACCATCACTTTTGGTTATATTTAGTTTCTTAGTTAATTAGTTAGTTAATTTGAGTTTAATCTTTGGCTATCTGGTCTTCCTGTAGTGTTGTTTTATATTCCCCTCTGGGATCTTTTTCTTTGCATCCGCCGTACAAGTAGTAGAGGTTTTTCACCAATGTTTCTTAAACTTACCCAGAGCACCTGCTAATTTCTGCCTTGTTGGATTCAAAACCCCACAAGGTTAAAAATAGACCCAGCTCTCCTTTCCTTTCTGCCTCCAGCCAAGGTATTTTAGCAGTGATACATGGACATGACTGTGTGTGTTTTGGACAGAAGCAGTCCCCAGTGCATCTTTGACTCCGGTTCATACAGTTGTTTCAGGCACATTCATAATGTCTGGAAATATGTAACAGTGCATATTAAGCAGAGCAGATGTAGGAGATTGGAGTCGTACATGAGGTTGTTTTAAAGAGGACACATTATATTACGTTTATGCAAATGAATGTGGTTCCTATATGAAAAATTAGTAATCTGCTTTGTTTGGAAAAAAAGACCCCTGTTTAACAGCCCTGGTCTGAATGACCAGTATCTGTCTTTATCTTTAAACGGTAATGGGCCTCATCTGTGAAGTGAAGGCCTGCAGTCTACAACAAAAGAGGAGCTCCAGAAGAACGTTGAGAAACGAGAACCAACATGGATGCTTCACAGTTGTTAGATGTAGATTTGTTAAATGTGTAACAAAGTCGATGTGTCTACGACTAACGTTAACACACACACACACAAACGTTTACACATATCTCTTTCTCTGTCTTAAACCTGGTTGACAGAGGTCAGATTATTGGTTGTCCTCAAATCTGACCTTTGACCCAACGAGTGATGAAGGGGCAGTAGGGCTTCTCCTTCTCTTTCCTTCTCTGTGTGTGCATGTTTTTGCGTGCATGTGTGTCTGAGGTGGGACTACCCCCCCCCGCCCCTCCAAACACAGACCTTCACATCTCCTTTAATCTCCCCCTTTCATCCTAATGTGATTACTCTGTTTGGTTTTCTTGGACACGATGTTCTGTTCATCTGCTCTCATTTATTTGACTTGACTGCACTCACTCTGTTTTATTAAGCCTTTAATTTCACTGTATCTACAGCGGTTGCGTCGCTATTTTCTCGATGTTTTTCTCCCACACTTTTTTTCCCCCCGTGTATTTTTTTTTTTTTTTTTAACATTTTCACATATAATATCATATGAAACCCAAGTGTAGCAGAACCGGTGGTTCAGTTCTGTTATTCGTCCAAAGAACGTCACTCAGAGCAGGATGATTGATGATGATAATGATGATGATGATGAAGAAGGGACTGTACTTTCACCCTGAAGACCACAGAGCCTTTCCAACCTACAGTGAAGCACTTCCATGAATAACACAACACTGACCACACAGGCTTTATTTTCAACCATTACATTCTTTGAACCTCCAACGTACACACACACACACACACATGCGCGCACTACACACACACACCCTTGCAAACAAGTGTAATGAGCGCAAGTGTGGAACACACACAGAACCCCGAAACCACATGTCAGTTGCAGTTCAGTTGGTCTGTTTTTGTCCTGTCATGGTGATCTCCAGACTCCATTCCTCTTGTGACTGCAGTACACTCAACCATTGTGTTTACTCACATATACAGTATGTAGAGCAGGGGGTCAAACATGCTGCTCGAGGGCCGAACTCGGTTAGGGGGTTCGTTAGGGGGTTCATTCCGGCCTGCTTTATGAAGTATATACTGTATATATATGTATTTGAAAATTATATTTCATTAAATATGAAGATTATCTAACATACTTTTTTGCATGAAAACAAAGGGGAAAACATTATGCTTATTGCTATTTATAGATAATTATGTAATGATTGTACTGGTCCGGCCCACTAATGAAAGGCAGAAAGTTAAAAAAAAAAATGGCGTACCACCGGCGAATGTAAACAGAGCCATGTTCTACCTCGGAATGATGGAACAACGTTCTTAATAAATCTATTCATGGGGGTGTGGTGACGTGAAGGCGATATGCTGTAGGTTGAGGAGGTCGTATGCTGAGGACCCTCTGTATCGAAAAAAAATAGATACAGATACCTTTTGGAAATCTGGAACATTTCTGCCTCTTTGCCTTGACCACAATAGTCCACAATAGTTCCTGATGATTCAAGAACAAGGTACAAGAATTCCTTAACCAGAGCTGCAACAACTAAATGACATTAAAATAGCACTTTTGAACTTGAACAACCTCAGCTTACATTCTGTCAGAAATGAATTCAGTAAATGCATGTTTGCAACCTACCAAATAAAATATGCTATGGAGAAAATCCGGCACAGATAATGTGGAATTCCTAATAAAGGTAACATGCAGTTAACGATGTATAACACAAGTATATCTATTGGTTTTGGAAGAATTCCAAAAAATGCAGCAACAGTGCATGGATCTCCATGAGGCCATTTATGAACCCTTGAACATTAAATGCTAAAAGCTAATGCTACATAGAATGTGCTTAAGTTTTATGGAATGACTACTGGCTTCTCCCATGTTACCCAGTCTTACTAATTTTTCTTCTATGATGTTAGCATCTGGAATAGCTGTGACCTTGACAGCACGGTGGAGCTGATATTTACTGTAAGGTTGGTTGGCTCTATAACTCTCTTTTGACGAGCGGTTCCTGGAACATGGACGCTTCCAAGAAAGCACCATTTGCAGCGGCTCTGTCAAAGTACAGACACATTTAAAGTGTGTTTTAAAGGCAAAAGTACTGTTCCATATCAGTGGTATGATCTGGGAAAGTCACACCTGGTAATACCAGATACTTGTAAATTTACTTAGCACCTGCGTTAGCTTTGGGCTACACAACTGTAGAATGTAAATATAAAAAAAACCCAAAACATTTGTGATCATTTACTCTACATTGGAAGTCTCTTGTTCAAGCCTGAGATGTCGGCCGCTTATTTCCAGCACTATATTTAAAAAGTCTTTGTGTGAAAAATCTGTTTCATGTTCCCTGTAAATGTTCCCTGTGCCTAAGCTGCGGTGCAGAGGGCAAGTGAAAGCTAATGAGAGTAGACAAGCACAGGAAGTAGATGTAGCCTCTTCAGATGAGAGAGAGGGAGAGAGAGCTTTGACAAGCATATAGTGCTCATGTTGGTCTCATTTAAGTGTATGCCAGCACCACTGCCAGATACTTGGCAGAAGCCTGAGGAGGAAATGGAAAACAGCCTTAATATGTTTATCAGAAACAGAATTGTACAACTTGTTTTTTTCTCTCTCTCTTTGGGGGTTGTTGTTATTTTTCTGTAAGCCTTAACATGCTGCGTGCCTTTGGTTTATGAGAAGTAGCAACATACAGTTCACATGCATGTGTGTGTTTTAACTGGCAGACTGAGCGCTTCTCGGTCTGCCTTTGTTTACGGAGCCCGTCACAGCCGTTCACTGTATGTTTGATTTTTAGCATTTAGCATGTTCCACGGAAAAGCCATTATATCTGAAGCTTAGCTGCTCAACTGTTCAAGCTAACTGAGACTGTCACAACTGTTCAGTCCAACCAAAGCCACTGTAGACGTACGTATGCCAAGTCTTTTCTTTTTTTTTCGTGTGTTTTTTTTTTTTGTTGTTTGTTTGTTTTCTGCTCTGCTGCAGCATTAGCATTGCCTCTACATCCCCTGTGCTTCCCTGAGCATTATACAGACAAAGGACTTGGCCGGCAGCATTAGCATTGCCTCTACATCCCCAGCATTATACAGACAAAGGACTTGGCCACAGCTCAAGCTAACCATTGTAATGTTAGTGTCTGAGTGAATTAGCCTCCCTGCTAGCAGGGCTCTGGTCTGCACAGTTTCAGGCCCAACCAAACCTCCTGGTGTGTTCAGTTATTGCTTACTAACAGTCAGAACAGACGAAAGCATTTTAATGATATCATGGACTTCTGAGCGAGGAACATGAACTGGATTGTTTTTAAATTGAAGCCTTGGGGTTAGAGGAGAAACATAAGGTGGAGGGAATAAGGAGACTCCACTTGTAAAAGCTTAACCACTCCGTCGAATAAAGCTTGTTTTTTAAAAGACTCCACATGTCTTTTAAATTGAACTTTGACATCAAACCTGATGGTGGATAAATGATGACATGTTTTTTTTTTCTTAATTTCTCTCACAGGACGATGAAGAGGGAATTTGGGCCTAATGACCGTCATCAAAAGGAGCTTTGGTAAGTCCTTTTTTATATTGCAGCTGTGGGTTAAAGGAGTAGTTCGGGTTTTGATATACAGATTTTAAAAACTCCAGTTTGTGAATACAATTATGGACTCAGACAGCAGTAGGCCATTTTCGTAGTTAATAGGTAAACACTGTTGATGCGCCTCAGTTCGCGGCCATGTTTTAATGGAAGTACTCCTCCATAATACATCCCTCAACCACCATTCAAACAGATCTCAACTATCACTCCAATATACCTCCTGTTACTGCGTTGAACTTTATAACTGCTCCAGATCATTTAATGATCTTGTACACAATAGAGTGCTCCATTGGCCTCTCCAATAACCATTAGCTGGGAACAAGGATGGTACCACAACAACCGCAGCATTATCCAACTTTAACAGAAGTGAGCGTAATAGAACTCGACTCCTCCAGTTGGACTACGGAGCCCCGGTTCTGTCTGTGGTTTATGGCAGGCCTTCTGGTTAGCCCTCATTTGCAGGGCTTGTCTTGGCCCTACGTAAGTAACCTCTCGCTGTTAGACCCATGCATGAGAAGCAGCCCGAAAAGCAGGCGTAACCGGGTCTCAAAGGTGATAAAAATGACACGGTGAGAAAAACCAGATCGAGGACGAGCCTCTCTCTCTCTCACTTCACACCCAGACCTTTTCAGCTGTAGTAAAACTTTACTGTTCCCCTCTCCTGTTGTGTGCCAGTGTGTGGTGATGTTAATTACTATGCAGAGCAGAACGTTCCAGAAGCCCCCCCCATCATTTTACTTTCATTTTCTTTAAGCCAAGAGCTGAAATAGCATAAAATGAAGAATGCGGAGGAATAGATGGTAACATTTTTGTAAGGGTGTGTGTTTTATATCAAAGCCCCCCATAGAGTCAGAATGCCTTTGAACGTATAGATATACGGAAATACGTTAAAGAGTCTATAAAAGAGAGTGGAGAAAATATAAAAGATGAAGGAAGTGACAGAGGAATGAAAAAGAAAAAGGATATTGGTCGTGCAGTTGTTTAAATGCATTATGAATGAATGCAAAATTTTAAATTAGGAAAAACAGACTTCCTATAGGCTTTGGAAGGTGGATATTTACGCATTACGTACTTACCAAATATTGTTTGCCTACAGTTATACAACCAGAGGATTAGGGGTTGCTGCTGAGATGCTGGTAATTTAAAGGACACCAAAATAATT
>NC_024316.1:4343234-4364664 GCF_000523025.1 Cynoglossus semilaevis | reverse complement strand
ACATCTTCTGCTCACGTCGATACAGTTAGCTTTAGCGCACTTTGCTGGAGAGCTGCTACTAGGATTAGGAGTAACATAAATGTGCATGTACACAGCTTGTCTCCATGAGGGGAAGAGCTTTAGTTTGTAAGTGATGTTTGTATTTGTGTGTGTGTGTGTGTGAGTGTGTAACCGAGTGAGGAAAACAAGAGTACTGCTGAGCTATACAGTGCTGGAGCAGCCCACATAGCCTTCTAATCCAGTCCATGTGTGCTGAGAATGCAATAGTGTCAGGATTCACCGTAATGAAACCGACCATGCTGCCCTCCTGCTCTCGCCCGCCTTTTCATCTTTACTTTTTTTTTTGCCTTCTTCTAGCGTTCCTTTCTTCTCAGAGTTCCGCCTCTTTGCGCTCCAGTCCAATATCCCTTTATGGTAAATTGTTAAAAACCTGACTAGAAGCTAACGCTTAAGTATCTCCACATCAGATGTCAGGATAGCATATGCGTGCCTTTGTGTGTGTATACGTGCATTAGCGCTCCTTATCCCAATCTAATGGAATAAGCTGGGCACATTAGCCTTTAGCGCAGTGCCGTGTTGTGGCTGGCGCTATCGGCGTTGCTCATCTATCCGCCACTGTTATTCTGGCAGCGCGCGATGTGAGTGCAGCTAACTTGTATTAGTCGCTCTTTGTATGGAAGAACAGATGGGAGCCATTTAGCGGCGTGTAGCCATGGCACAATAAGGCTCGACCTAATCCCCATATCCTGTCCCTGAGTGAGCCCTCCCTAATATGAGCAAACAGAGATGACAGTGCCGATAGACAAATAGCTGAAGATCAGTGTGTGCGCACGCTTTAATAGCTTTGTGAGCGAGTGAGTGTGTGTGTATGTATGTGTGTGTGTTAGCTTATGGACAGCCCTGGCTCCAAGGGCTTGGACCACATTCTGAATTCCACACCAGGCTCAAGTGCTGAGTGTGACTTGGACCATTCCTCTTCCAAGCGTCCAGGTGTGGATTTGTGTTGGTTAGCCACGGTTGTGTCTAAAGAGGAGGACGCCGCGCTCTCATTGGCTCATTTGCGGTTGTGTACGTCTTGCTGTTGATTACAAAGGTTTTGTTTACCCTTTCAGCCTCCAGAGCACCACCACTGCCGCCCCGACTCCAGCCCCCGTCCTCTAATGAAATAAGAATGTCCTTTTGGACAAAGAGTACCAGAGAGAGGGGCAGGAGGAAAAAAAAGTGAATGAGAACACAAAGAGCAATGCAGGAGTTGTTGGGTGATGGTGGGGGGGGGGGAGGAGAAGGAGGAGGAGGAGGCTTTTCTGGAAACATTATGCTTTTATCCCACCGTGAAGTTATTTGTACTGAATGAAGCGAAAAGATGCTGAGAGGCTGTTCGAGTGGGGAGGGAAATATGTGTGTGCACGTGTGTGTGCGCGTGCACCCAGGAAACACTGGGGCCTAGTTCAGGTTCAAACAAGTCAAGGAGATGGCTTTCATTTGCCCCTATTGCTGTGTTTGCACAGAGTTCCCTGTTTGTATATGCATCTGCACGGTGATGTCAGGAAGTGTCCCTGTTGTGTATTCATAGCTCCAACAGGTCGGCCCGAAGAGAACCGAAGAGCTCTCCGTGGAAGTGGGGGAGGAGACGACAGATTCTAAATCCAGATTCTAAATCATTTCCTAAAACACAATGCCACGTCTGTGCTCGACTCTTGAGGGGCCGACGTGCAGGCGTTTTTTTGAACGTAGCCTAAACAGCAGCGGTGCCAAGTCGCAAATCGCTCTTTGATGCGGTGCCCTCTTTATTTTAGAGTAGATACCCTGCAGCTCGATGCGTCATCACTGATCTTCTCATTCACTTCATCGTGTTTTGTGACCGATGAGAAGCACTATTAGAGGTAATGATTCTCTGTTGGTACCTGTTAGGACCCAACGGCACCTGACAGGATTTGGACAAATTCTTAGAATATTTTTTTTTCATCTTAATTCTAGTTAAATTTGCAGGGCAAGTCTGAGTATGTGAAGTACCAATAAATAATAATAATTATTATTATTATTACTCCACTCGACCTGAACATCCATTATTTATATAGGGTCTACGTAAATGCCATTCCCACGATGTCAATCTTGGCTCCTTTCCTTGGTCTGCAATGACTTGTTGTTAAGTCCAGAAGTTCCATCCATCCATTTTCATTCGCTTATCTGTTACCGGGTCGCGGAGGCAGTGGCCTCCATGACTGCCTACCCAAATCACACTGCACCGTACCAACCCCCCCAAACCTTCCTGTGGGTGGTGAGTCCACTGGAAGGTACCAACCGCCCTAACTGGGATTCGATCTTGTCCAGGAGGTGAACCCTGGGGTTCCACACCAATGACAGGGACATGCCCTCTGAGCCACAGCGCCACCAACATCTACTATCCAAACTTAAAGCCCCAAACTTCACCATAAACTACCTCTTCCTAGGTAGTATGGCCCATGTTCCGCATGTCTCTGAGCCTATTGACAAGTCCCATGTTTTCAGCAACTAAAACACATTTGGCTCAATAACCTCGGAGTGAATGCAAACATGTTAGGACGTCTTCTTCCACACTCTGAGAACCACTGACCTCAGTGCTGACCTGGAATCGTCAGTAACTCGTGAATCCGAACTGCTGCAACAAGAGAGCAGAGGGAGAGCAGGAAACTGTGAATTTCGTTGACAGCACGATGGATTTCCCCACCAGCAGCTGACGGTGGGAGGCACCTGGCGGCCTCTCCACTTTCTGTCAGAGGTTTTATGGGGAAGTGGAAGACTGATAGGGATGATTTGTAAGGATCAGTTCTCTATGAGGTGTTTATCCTGCTGGATGTTCAATATGAGCTTTCTCACTGAGGATATACAGAGCTGGTTTAGACATGAAATATTGGAGAGAACACTTTCTTTAAATAGGTTTCCCCCTTTATTTTCCTTAAGGCCTTTTCCTCCCGGTATTATTTTACACCATTAAAAAAATGACGCCGTTTAGACACAGATTTTAATCGAAGGGTAAAATTGAGCGGGGACTACTTTTATCAGTGGAACATGAAAGTCAACATAAATCCGTCTGTATACCTCTTTAGTGGTATAACAGTAATCAATCTTGGTATGATTAAAAAAAAAAAAACAACACACTGCACGATCATTTGAAGCTAAACTGGTGTGTTAGAGGTGACATCAGCCTCCTGTAACCATTTCCACTGATGAGATCACGATGCTGTTTGCCCGCAGCAGGTGAGATTACTGTTATTTGTGGTATTTTATGTTAAACATATAGTTCAGAATTTTTCAGCTGATGTTCTGCGTATCTTTACACAGACAGTGTGTGCGTGTGTTAGAGGTAGAAATAATTAAAAAAAAAAAAAAAACACTTTAAAACACATTGTTATCTCCAGACTGTTTCTAGGTTCACAGTAAACAGAACAAAACATTTCACCTTAAAAGGTCATAGTTTTTGCTACTGTAACTCCACCTCCTGCAACTGGATTTTTTACCATAGGTAAATCCAAATTCTGTCTGATCCATAGTTCAAACTACAATATATTTTTTAATACACTTATTTAACAAAAACAATGATTCCAATGTACAACTATAGCGATAGGTTTCTCAACACTAGCGTTTAGACTTAAGATTGTGTTTTAATTATAATTTAAAAAAAAATAAAAATTAGTAAAAAAATAAAAAAAATTATTAGAAATTTTTGCACACGTTTCTAGCGATCCCATTTGAATTCCAGGCAACTCCACATGGGGTCACGACCCTTAGGTTGAACTAGGCAGTGATGTTTAAAGCGGACATACCTGTTTACCTACGTAAAGGGTTCATGAATGAGGCCTTTGCCAAGTTCCTGACATACAAATCCTAGCATTAGCTGTGCGGTTAACCAGCCTGGCTGGGTCTCCTGGCACGCTGGTGGCATCATAGTCAAACCTCATGGTCTTCTTAACAACTTTAATTACAGGTCCAATAGCCTGGTTGCATCAGAGGTGCATTCACCTGCAACACATAATTATCAAGTTTCATAACTAATGTGGTGCCTCTCCAATACGCTCTTTAAAAGGGGACCTCAGTTTGAAAACAGATGTCTGTTCCTATTTCCTATATTTAACACGGTGTCATTACCTCATGTGACATTATTTTGAAATGGCCTGCAGCCATTCTTTTAAGATTTGTAATGGAACATCATTTTTTTTCCCTCTTTTTCTCCAGTTCGTGGAGCTGATATTGGAAAATAAAATGTGTGGGAAATCACCGTCTACACTTGTGCAGATATGTTGATAACAGTTTACAGCCTAATTAGTCTGCTTCACATTCCTTCTAACAATGAACCAAACGTGGTGTTGTAATTATCAGAGTCAGTGAATGATCATTTGGTTGCTGTGAAGCCACTTCTACAGGGGGGAAAAAAAAGGCAGAGCAGACACTGACACTTTTTCCAGGCATTTGTGCCAGGTTCAATCTCCGTGTAAACAACAATTATCCCACGCGCTGATGACTCTTTGCTGATGGCACCGATTTTTTTTTTTAAAGTCGCACAGAGACAAATACCTTTCTCGTGTTATCAACACAAATCAGGGTGTGTTCGAGGACCTGTAGAGGGTTTTTCTTTTATGGTTACTGGCTCATAGTGAACACTGTTTCTGCCTTGGTTACTGGGCTTCCAACTATCTTTAAAGGCTAGCTCTCACCGACTCAGGTGCTTCTGGTTTTCACCACCAACATAAACGTTTTTCGTAGGTTTGAGCAAGTTAGTAAAATGTTGCTATTGGCATCATGTTTCACGTAAAGTGGATTTTGCCCCATTGAACACAGGGGTTATCATTTTAATCAGAATTTCACAGTGGTCAGAATTTGACCACTGTGTTATACCCAAGTTAAGTATAGTAAGTTAAACATCTATTTTAAGACAACCATACGCAGAGAAAGCTCTGGTGGGCCACATAAAATAATGCGGTGGTCCACGCTTAGCCCACGGGCCCTGAGTTTGACATATGCAATTTAAATCCTGCATTGAACAGTTATATTTCATTTCTTTAGTTCAGTGGGTAAAATCGTTTTTTGTAATCTGTATGCCGCTAACTTTTCTATGGTTAATCTTTCTACGCTGCTACAATAAATGGTTTTAGGTTCAGGTATTGTGCAGTTCATTTGCAGTGTGTTTGAGTGTAGTTGTCTTTGAGTTTGGAGGTACATTTTGGTAATGCTGCTGACTGGTGAAGGTTTACTTTGTAAATCTGAAATGCGATATATTTTTACCTTTTTTATTCACGTGCTGTTTCTATTGAAAGCTCCTAACAAACATCTCGTTTCACAAGAGTAAAATATGTTTTTCTGTGCCTTCAAGTTGTTTGTTTAGAGTAAGTGTATGTGTTGGGGTGTGTGTGTTGGGGTGTGTGTGTGCACATATGCGTAGCAGTAGCTGTGCTGAACGCACGTCTTTGGAGAGAAGTGACCCTCAGCCTTAAGGTCAGCGGAGGCGTCTGACCGCGGCTGTTCCTCTGATAGCTGTCAGCATCACCAGGATGCAGGGTCAGAGGTTGGTTCAACCAGACCGAACATGAGTGGAGAGAATTCAGTAACAACAGCAACACCTGAGCCCTGACATGTGAGAGCTGGGGCCGCACAGTTGTCTATTTGAACAACACCTGAGTGACTTTTTGAACTATCACTGTGTTAGTGTGGAAGCCTACGATGTGACGTACCTTGACCTTTGCTCTAAGTCAGAACTCACGTACTGTACATCAGTACCTGTGTCGCTCACCTACGCTAACACAGTGGTAACATCATAATCTAGGACATACAGTTTGACAATCAAATGTAAACAAAGCTGTCTTCTGCATACAGCTCTGCGTAACGACATATTCATACGCTCGACTTGCCAACTAGTTCCTGTGCAAATCTTGTTTTAATGCCATAGGTTGGAGGAATGGAAGAAGACTTTATGAGAGAATGACAACGAAACCCTGTAGGACCCCCTCTGTAGTTGTTGGTGGTCTTTGTGCTCAGCATATATAAGGAAAAAATAGCTTAATGGTAAAAAGATATCTGAAATAATTATCTAAATTTTATTTTAACCAGTGATTATTTTATTGTCTTATAAATCTTGTCTTATAACCTGTGCAGTCAGCTGATGGTGCAAATCTGCAGAAGTGTTTTTTTTTTTTTTTTTTGTACTTCATCTTCTTTACTCTCAGGTTAATATCATCTCCTGTGTTTTAACCTGGAGGTAGAAAGTCATTCATCGGAATTACACATCAAGTACGGACATCACATGTGGGAAAAACCCACAGAGAGGCCAATGTGTTGACTCCTGGAGTGTAAATCAATGGATCACAGATCAGTTGATTTATATTAAAGTAAATGGTTAGTAATAAGTGAGCTTTAATAAAGGAGATGAAAGGTAGATGTTTATTACTTGACTATTTAATTTTTCTAAAGTATTAATTTTGTTCTTCTATACATTTTTTCTCAATGACAATGACAAAAAGTATTTAAAAATAAATTTGCCAAATTTATTAAAAAAAAAGGAACAGAAGACAGGTAAAATATATAAATATATTTATATATTGAAGACAAAGGTTCTCCAACAGTGTGCATGTTATTAACGAAATAAGACTTTATTCAAATTGGTCAGAGAGCAGGCAGATTCCTTCCGTCACCACCAGGGTCCCTTCTGGTGCAAAGCGCTTCCTGTGTGATTGATTTGACAGAGACATATTGGCGTTTAAATGCTATGGACAATGTCACCTCTAAGTAGGTGGACGAAGGCCAGTGATTGAGCTGCTTTGTCACTGTCAATGTGTAAGGCTGTAGACAGACAGGACCCAGACACACTCACAGAGCACTGGGGGGGGGGGGCAAAGAGGAAGAGAAGGAAGAACAGGCAATTATTATGAGACAGACAAGTTTTCTCATGTTTTTTTGTGGTTTTCTTGAAGTCCTATGAAGTTGGAGGACACTTAGACACCTTAGGTGTGTGTGTGTGTGTGCGTGAGAGAGAGAGTGTCATAAGGCAGCTCGTCTGGGCCAACTCTTTTTTCCCAACCCACAAAACCCACTCATTACACACTTGGAGACGCGACCACACGCACAGTCAGCTGACGCTGCGACTCTGCAGACGTGCAGCAGTGAAGAAGTGGGTTTCTTTTTTGTACTTCTTCTTCTTCGACTCTCAGGTTAATATCATCTCCTGTGTTTTAACCTGGAGGTAGAAAGTCATTCATCGGAATTACACATCAAGTACGGACATCACATGTGGGAAAAACCCACAGAGAGGCCAATGTGTTGACTCCTGGAGTGTAAATCAATGGATCACAGATCAGTTGATTTATATTAAACTAAATGGATGTTTAGTAATTAGTGTAAACTGTAATGATAGAGATAATAGAAGTGCTTATTACTTGACTATGCTAATTGGTTAGCCTTTGTCTTAGTCTTTAGGCGAAATGTACCATAAAAACAGTAGGTGAATATATTCAAATATTTGAACAAGAAATCCTAAACTCCCAGTGTTGAAAGTGAAGATTTGGCTTAAACCATAGTAAAATATTTTTTTTTTGTCTCCTTGTATTAAGAGCAACAACATGGTACAAACGAAATAAGCAAAGCCATCATCTGCGTATAGCGCATCATGACAATGTATTCGTCCGCTCCAGTTGAAACTAACTATTTTAACAGTAAACAAGACTTTCTTAATACAGTAAAGTACAGTAATAAGTAACCACAAAAAGGTCGTAGGTCGAGGACGTTGTAGATCCACGACCCCACTTATAATTAGTAGTTAATTTAAGAAGCCTATCTATCTATCTATCCACCCATCCATCCATCCATCCATCCATCTTTCTTTGGTTTGAAACAGAACTTTTTTGTTTGGTCTTGAAAATGTCTTTTCTTCCCTCTCCCTCTTCCACTCACTGTAGTCTCTGTGCTCGGCCGTTTCGTCAAACTGTTATGTTACCAAGTGATGGTGGTTGGTTGGTTAAATATAGAGATTTTCTTCATATTTTTATGGTCTGGCACGGAAATGTAACTTTTTTGGGGGGAAGATTTCTTCTATGGATAGTGGAGTCTTTCTTTGACATTTGTTGGGTTTCAGTGGACAAACACATCTGCCACAAGACAATAAGCACTTACTTAAGTTTCCAGGAATGTAATTGAAATGACACTGGCCTGCACTTATGCACTCATTAAAGACCAATGAGTCTCTGGCTCACTGTCTCCAAACACACTGTTCTCATGCAGCGAACATTAAATGAGGTATCAGAAAAATATCACAGTTAAATTGCTCTCTCCTCTGACAGCTATTACTGAGTTGAAGTGTTTGCTCAGTTGATATTTTTTTTAAGTCTTAGTGCAGTAAGTCTGGTGGAAAACGTTCAAGTATCTCGCAACTTCTAACCACTAGGAAGACAGAGTCTTGAATCCCAGCTCATTTATACTTCATTCAAGTTTAACCAGGGATTCAACGGTGGACAAATGGACTTTGAATTTTTGTTTGTAGACACTTAGAAATGTATCGAACTACAACTGATTACCAATCAAACGAATGAATATAATATGGAAGAGTTGAATATAAGCTAACATCTAAGCTAGTGGACCTTTATGAATATAAGCTAACATCTAAGCTAGTGGTCCCTAACCTTTACGCAACAGACCAGATTTATGAAAGTTTGTGTGTGAGGGGAGGTCACAGGGATGACAAATATATTTGCTAAAGTTAGTTTGAGTCTCGTAGCCCCCATGTGTTACCTAAGGGAACTTAAACCCAGTGTTAGTATAATAAATACCCAGAACTAATTATTATTACATTGTTCAGAAAGTCTGTATCAAACAAGTAATTCTTTGTATTACTAGGTGTCCTTGAAGTAGCTCTCAGTTTCATAAAGGCCAATGACCCCTGAGGTACAGATGCAAGTGATTCATTTTCCAAATAAAATTTCATGCAGACTCATGTAAGTTAAAAAAATAAATTACAAACTCAGTGTCCCACTACTGGTCCCCGACCCAGTTGTTAAAGAACTGCTGTCGCTGTCTACAACATACTGTATGAACGTCTGAAGATTACGATGGCCATTGAAGTATCTGTTGTGTATCCTAGGAGGAAATTGCATGAAAACAAAACTGTATCAGTATGACTGAAAGAGGTTCTTGCTCACATTGAGTCAGTGCACACTCCCACCAGATTCTGCTGGTCTAGACTGAACTATTTACTCCTTGTGGTCACCGTTGTGTCTTTTGTGGTTAAGACCCATGACTTTTTGTGCTGTTCTTAGTCTGTTGGGATCCTAACTTTCAAGCAGTAAAAGCAGAACACAGTACCAATCTCGTTTTGTTTCCCCATGTGCACATTAGGATTTCACATGTGCGACTTTTAAAATCGTTAACCAAACGTTCAGAGTGCAGGTACAGTAAGTCAGTGAGCTGAAATGATATTCAGTGAACCCAGTCATGCTGGACTCTCTGTCTGAACATGCCATTCCCTCTCCACCAATCAGCCCTCAGCTATAAATCTGTTCGCCCCTAGCCTATAGGGAAAAGCAGCACTAACACATCCATCACGTTCTTTTTCTTATTTTTTGGTCTTTATCGCTAATCTCCATTGATTCTGCTCTCACAGACCTGGAATATTAAAGATGTAGATCTTATTGTTGTGGTGGAAAGTTATTATGATGAGGTTGTATATATATATAAAATAATAATAATAATAATAATGGCAAGCATGTGTTTTGTGTGTGTATGCATGGAATGGAAGAGGAGAGTGGGAGATCCAGGCAGGATTATCAGGGTGTTTGGTGAGATTATGGAGATGGCAGCTCACAAAAGCTCTTCCCTCAGGAGAAACTTGCACCTGGGAAAGCACATGTCGCCAATGGAGTGTTATGTTGGTGAATCGCTGCGTATGAGAGGGCTCTCAGCGGGATGCTCCGCAGGTCAGAGCCCTTGTTCGAGCTGGATTGCATCCCTGAAGAGAAAGTATGAACCTTTACAAAGACCCACTGTCGGAGGGAGGAATAGGGATTTGGTGAAGGAGAAAAAAGGGAACCGCAGCCTTTTCATTTTTTAAAGCCGTTATTTTTCTTCAGACTTCCTGTGCTCTTATCTTTCTGCTCACACATACACACATGCAAACACACACAAAGCACTAAAAATACCTCACACCCTCAGGTCTCGGGGTAGGGCCCTCTGTTGTTTCCTAATCTGTGTTTTTAACGCACAGACCCACACACTCAGACTGCCAATCATAGAACCGGCCACTGCTCCAGGGACCAGAAGGGGGCTTAGGGTGGAGGTGAAGGTTAAGATTTTAGGGGGTAACAAACTTGAAGACACACACCTGCTGACATGACTGTATATGAACCATCCTTTAATTTGAGTTTTCTTATAGATAGTAAAACCAGCTTCTCAGCCATTGACTTACTTACTGCCCTGCGCTGAGTGAGGTGCATGCTGGGTGTTGAGATAGTATTTGAGTATTTGAAGGTCCAGGCTGGTTGTGAAACAAATAGTCTTTCCCCTATTGTGTGTGAATAATATATGTGTATTGACCATTTGAAGTATGGCACTGGAATTATTAGATATACAGCCTGCATGATTCTACCCTTGTAGAAAACAATATATTATTGCTTCCCCTTCGATTACTGCACACAATTTGGCCTTGAAAAACATAAATGCTGTTAGTTCGTTAGCAATAGTCACATGTGAAAATCCTGAAATTTCATCCAATCAAAAATCATCCAATTGATGTCTTGCTCTGCGGACATGTCAGACATGACACCTTAAGTCAAGCACTGGTACAGTTAATATGAAAGAAGGTACACAACGGTTCCTACACGCTACAGTGTGTAAAGTCTACTCGACTTTTCATAATAATCATAACGATGTTATACTAAAAAGTAAAGAAATAAACCACAAGTAGAAAGGAAACGTTAATGTAGCTTTTCTTGCTCGTCTCCGTAGGGCTAGCAGCAGAGCTAGCAGCAGTTGAACCATTTCCTCCTATTGAAACAGAGCAGATCCATTGAGAAGCTCCGTAACTGCTATCAGGGAGCTACTGTAATAACATCACCATCCTTCAGGCTGCCACTCAACGTTTGGGGCTGACCACTAATTAGGCCTCGTTTAACAGCGGGCAGCAATTTATTTCTCACGCCAGTCCCACACTTTCTCCGAGGTTGCCCATTGCGGGAGCTCCATAAAAGAGCGAGATGTGCTCCTTTGCCGTTCTGTCAAAACAGCTACAGTATACCTTCCTCCGTAATTGATTTCTCGCAGCGTAATTACTTTGGAAGGCACACTTAGCCTCCATCATTGATATTTTATAAAACTGACCCTTTAAAACCCACATGTTTGTTGAACTAAGCCTTCCCAATCCCAAAATTGGGTCACAGGCAAATGGCTGCAGGGTAGGCTGCCTGACGTGGGCAGTAAAATGTTTTAAAGCCCAAGAGTCTGAAGACTGCAGAATAAACTGCTCATTGAGGACTGCTTAAAGAAACACTTTGTAAACCCCACTGGTCTGAGTGGAAACTACCGCATTATTATTCTAAAAGAAAAAAGAAAATCTGCTTTCAATTGGAATTTCTCTAGTGTATGGCAACAGGAAAATAATAAGTTACTAATTATCATATTTATTAATAAGAATGTTTGATTTGATCTTCTGCTCGTCTACATTATAGACTGTAAATTAAAAAAAAAGAATAGCTTCTGTTGTCTTTCACCAGTAAGGGCAAAAAAAAAAAAAAATCACTTCTGTAACCACGTTCAGAACCAACGTCTTGGACGAAGTGCACATTTTGAATTACATATTAAAAACATGGTCACAGCTATCATATCTGTGGCCTTTAACATCTTCAACATTTCTCAACATTTACAGAACCCCAGAGTGTGCACCACGCCTTCACTTTGATCCGCGTCCTGCCCGGGCTTTAGTCTTAGCACTACTGTAGTTTGGATTCTGTTTGACAAGACGAGACCAGACAACATAATCTTTTATTAGTCCCACAGTGGGTACAATTACAAAAAGATGTTATTTGAGAGGGGAAAAAGGGTTTAAAGTACACAGGACGGCCAATTGGCAGATGCCGTCTTTCAACCATGTTGTTTGGACGGAGGCGAGAAATTAAAATGTTTAATCCTTCCAGAAATAAAGAAACCAATCAGTGTTGATTTGCAGATTGCTGCTTTCATTATTTTTTTAATGCTTTTAAACACATTGAGCTGTTCGATACATTTTAAATGAACAGATCTGGACTGAGATTCTGCTCCAAGGCTGATGGGCCCATGTTGGCCTGGTGTTCAATGCGTGAACCTGATCCCACTTTCTTTCCCAATCCAACGAAGTGTCCCGTTAAGAGCAAATCTAACCGATCTATCCTGCATGCGCTGCAGAGATCGGCGGATGATTACAGTTTTGTAGTTAGCCAGATGGATACAACCGCTTTGAACTGACTCATAGTCCAAGAACATGGTGTGTCGTGATTCAGGTTGTTTCCAGTAAACCCTTACAAAGTGATGCCAGAGTGGCCTCTTTGTCTCTCCTTCGTTCCCTATATGTATATATTTATATATATTTACACACATATATACATACTGTATATGTACAGTATATATGAGACAGGCAGATTAGCGGTGTAGCCGCTCACTGTGTCACTCTGAGCGTTGACTGTATGTCATTGCTGTAATCCCTGTAACTGAACCGGCGGCTCGGGCTACTTTACTGAGTTCCTTTATAGATGAATGCACCCATGTACGCCTGCATACTTGCATGCATAGAAGTTACTGTAACGTGAAATTACAATCTCGCTCCCCCGGCTCCTCCTTCTCTTTCTTCAACTCTTATCTGGCCTCGTGGACAAGCCACACTTGTACGATGACATTCAGCACAGGATTAAAGCCCATGTAAGACCCTCCTCGGCTTACACCATTGCTGCCAGGAGGGGGTCCATACAACCACACACTCTCATCAACTCGGCACACTCTCCGGTAGTGATAGGATGATGATGATGAAGAAGAAGAAGGGCATATGCACAAATCCCCGCACCCTGGTGACTCAGCATGTCGTCGTCCTGAAACTCCAGACAGAACTAAGTCTACAGCAAACACAGAGGTGCACAGTCATGATGGTTCATCCACACAGTTGTCCTTTTAAAGCTGGAGGCTGTAATTGAAGTTGTTTTTTTTTTTTTTTTTTTGGTGCTTGATTACACCAACAGTGGCTCAGAGGAAGGCATTGCTATGGGTTTTGAAAAGTAGAAACATTTAGCCATTTAGTTGAAGACAAGGGCACGATCCCAGATGTTTTTTAAGTTCATGTTCAGGAGACTTTTGAAATGTTACCGACTTATTAAGTTTTTCTTCGCTTATAAAACTTTTGCTGATTTTCAGAAACCAAACATTTTTGCAACTAGCAAATTATTTTTCTTTCTAGATCAGGGGTCACCAACGTAGTGTCGGGGTGCACCTGGTAACCCCAATGGACTACCTAAAGTGCCCATGGGCAAACTAAGGCCCGGGGGCCGGATGCGGCCCATTCAGCTTTTTAATATGGCCCGGCAAACTTTTCCAAATTATATATAATATATTTATATTATCATTATACTTCTGCCTTTTCCCTGCAATACCCATGTTTCACCAATAGATGGTGTAGAAAATGATAAAAGCATTTTAGCATTGTAGCTTTTATGCATGACTTTTCCATGTTATTTAACTTAGTTCACTTGTTCCATCTCTCTGCTCCTGACTCCGCCCCTCTGTTCAATTTTAGGACAATTGTGGCCCGCGAGTCAAAATGTTTGCCCACGCCTATATATATATGTATGTCCCAGAACTTGATGAGCATTAGTGAAGTGTCCTTGAAGTAGCTCTCAGTTTCACAAAGGTTGGTGACCCCTGCTGTAGACATTTCTGGGGTTGACGTTTAGAGTCTCGTAGATCTGTTCATTTTTACAATATAGTATAGCTGTGTGGTACTATATAAGGCAGATGGTTTTGTATCAAATATAAATGAACTGGTACAAAAACACACACACACACACACTCTTCTTCCATCCTTCCAACAAACCTCTCTCTGAAACCAGGCTATCCTTGCCACGAAATGGCCAAGAAACCAATCCCATCTGTCTGTAATGGAATCAAGGATCCACACCTTACACACACACACACACACACACACACACACACAGAGACTAGCATTGCCTGAATGCAGCAGAGACATGGTATTGAGACTCGGAGTAGATTGAACACAGACTCCTTGGGGTTTTAGTCGTACCAGGACCAGACGTGGTCAGGGTCTTGGTTATATGACGCTGTGTATCTAGGTCATGTTGTGCATACCTCCGGGGGGGCTGGTTGGTCAGGTCTGAAGAGGATTCTTCTTGGAATGTGTTCTGATTGGTCTAGACAGCAATCCGTCTCTGATTGGTTGTTTATCCTGAGGCTTCCACTTTCAGTGGTTGCTTTGAATCAGTGCGTCTCTGTTTCGGACTCTTCCATTATACTCTCTGTTTCTTCTCTTGTGTCTTTCAGAATTTATATTTCGCTAAGTGCCCCTGGCTCTGTGTTTGATGTGAATGTGTTTGACGGGCTTAAGCAGAACCAGCAGCGGGCCTGTTGTGGGTTTTTTGACGAACATTGGAGCTCAGAGTGGAGAGGGTTCGCCCACAGTAACCTGAGGTGTTAAGTGGTCACTTACAAGGTGCCTTATCAAAACCGATTTGTCCTGTGGATCTAACCATTTAGAGGAGGATTAGCATCGAACGCTAATACATTTGCAAGTCCGTTCACCCAGAATATGGTAGTCGGGACTTCACCCAGGCGTGGGCAAACTTTTTGACTCGTGGGACGCAGTAGGTCCCAAAATTTGGCAGCAGCAATTTGAGCAGCTAGCTGTAAAAGTCATGCATAAAGGCTAAAATGATGTATGTGCTAAAAATGTAAGCTTTTTCTACACCATCTATTGGGGAAGTGTGGACGTTGCAGGGAAAAGGCAAAAGTATAATGATAATATATAACTGAATAATATAATTTGGACAAGTTTGGTGGGCCGAATTAAAAGGCCAAAGGGGCCGTATCTGGCCCTCGGGCCGTAGGTTGCCCATGCCTGACTTAGCCCCTTGATTTTGTGTTCAGATTTGTGATACATGATGTATTTTTAAACATAAACACCAAAGAGGTAAAAACATTTCACATCCAGCTGCCCTGGAACCCAATTGAATAAAATCCATTCTGATATTTTCTGGCCTGACCTGATTCAGACGCCTCACACCTAGAAGGAGTTCTCTGAAACTAAAGATGCTGTTCTAAGATCAGCAGGAGCAGGAGAAGGAGGAGGACCACCCAGCAGCGGAGCTAATCCCATCGCTGCAGGGTTGAAGCCTTGCTCCATATACACACTCAGACTGGGCCAATCCTGGAGAGTGGAGCTAAAGTACAATAGCAGCTATTGATGACTGGTGTTAGGTTTTTATCCTACCAGACACCACTGCTGCTTTTAGTGAGAAAGAATAATCAACCAAGCCTCCTCTGCCATGTTACCTCTGAATCACACAGTTCACAGGGATTTTTTTTTTTTTTTTTAAGAATCAGTTGAGTGTTACAGGAAGATTAATGCGGTTCCTGATTCCAAATATCATGTCCTCCTTAAATCCTCTTCCCATGGAAATGGTGTGTACCCAGAACATGTCCAGGCGTATTCCTCAAAATCAAACATTTGCAGTTCATTCAAAAAGAAATACAGCATTAAATAAAGCAATGAGGCAAGAAATCGCTAAGACTTCCATTTAAAACCATGGCATGGTTCCCAGTTGGTAAGCAGAGCTAAAGTTCAAACAGTGAATGCCACTAAAACAGGTGTTGCCTCAGCTTGCTCTTTCTATGACTCTTCCACGACTTCCACGGAGAGTCCAAAGATGCTAAACTATCAAAGACGGTAAGCTTTCTCAGAAGACATTCTCCATGTCCGTCAACTAGTATGTTATTTTGCTTCCTTGTGTCAGCCATTATACACCTGAACTTGTTACACCGGCTGTAAATTTCCCAGTAAAAGGTGTTACAGTACATCTAAGTGACTCCATAGTGTAGCGGTTAGCGTCGGTAGACCTGGGTTTGATTCCCAGAGAAACCACATACTTGGCGCCTGTTGCCGCAGATCTGCTGCTAACACAAGAATTTCCCAATTGTGGTATCATTAAAATTCATTATTCATTTTATTTTTATTTATTCAGGAATCAGGGTTCAGGAATCGGAACATTTGTGAAGCAGTGCTAGTAACTAAGTAACTGAGGTACTGTTGGGTTTACAAAAATGGAACAGTAGCACAGAATACCAGGGTGAAATTGCTTGTTTCGTTCCGAGGCATTGGCTGCTTAGTGGTTCAGGATGCAGACATGTGTCTGGAAGGTTGCAGGTTTGAATCCACCTGCCACTGAGGTGCCCCCTGCTCTTAAAGGTGATGGGTTAAAGGCTGTGCTGTGCATCAGTGACAGTGTTTCACTTTCACTTAAGACAACGCTGGTTGCTATGTTGTCTTAACCAACAACTAGCTGGTTGCTACGTTGTTGAATCAGCTTTATTTTTTGTTTACAGACACGTAAACATACTGTATCAGCGTTTGTTCCTTGGCTTCAATTCTCCTATATTTCCCATAGTTCTTGGGATTTTTTCTGATGACGCCTGGATGCTGTTGAATCTTGCTGACAGCGGTCGTACGTCATACATGATGACGTAAATGACACGTCTTCCGATGGCAGTTCGGCGTGACTAGCAGTGACTTAATTATCCATCAGGTAGAACAATAAAAGTGGGAATGTGATGCAAGCCGTTGCTGACATCAGTAATCTGGCCGAACAAATTAAAGGCTGAGATAGAACAAAGGAGGGTTTGTAATGTTTATGGCAATCTGTGTTCGAGGCTACATGCAGACATAATCACAGGGAGTTTCAGACAAGTCATGACTGTTAGTCCCAGGAGAATTCTTTTGCAATGACAACATTTCTTCACCTTTTCCACCTCGAATTCAACCATTTTCAAGATTCCTTCTCAGCTCTGCCCTGGCTTTTATACAATTTTGACTTTTATCTAATTGGCAAATCGTTAGCTATTTCTAAACAACCTGAGCTTAAACCTTAGCACAAGGGTTTGGTTTTTTTTTAGCTAACAGTTCTAGCTAACGGCTAGTGACACAGTGAATTGTATGGTGATTTACATCAGATTACTCGGATTTTTGGACCACATCTGTTTCCAGGTAACTTTTGGGTAATCTTTTAGCGTCTTTTTAAAATGTGTGGCTAATTTAATGTAATTCATATTTAGACAATTCTTTTTTCCTTTAAAGTTATATATATGGCTTAACTATTCACTAATCACTAATGGATTATTATGGCAAGATTTAATATGGTGTCATGTTGTGTGATAACAGGATCTTGTTAAATATTCAGCTAAATTTATGCTAAATATATGTGTTAAACTGATACATTTAAGATATTTTTAACTAATTTTATTTTTCTTAGTTTTTGCATTTTTTCAAACCTTGAAAGCCACTTTATTTTTCTTAGTTTTTGCATTTTTTGATGATTTAGTTTGACATGTTTCATCCATAATACTTTTTCCATGAAATATTACATTTTTTTTCAAACCTTGAAAGCCATGTTAAAAAACAAATAAATCAAACACACACGCGTCCCAATTTAAATCACCCCCCAAAAACCACGGATTAAAAGTAGGACAGATTTCTGTTTGAATATGAGTGTCACACAAACCCAAACACACACACACACAGCACATGTTCTCCATAACAGAAAAACCCCGTGGACAGACAGGTAATGTGACAGCAGTGGAGATGATGGAGGCCTGGCCTCTCCTCCACCTGAAGGGATGGGAGTGAATAATGTAAACACTGGGTCCCATATATAAACAAGGCCCTGCTCAGGTTTCACTGCACTGTTACAGCAGACTCACCCTCTCTTTTATGGGGAAGGAAATTTGTTTATGTGAGATTCCAGCGCCCTAATTGAGAAATAGCCTTTTCGGCCTCTCACCACACCTGAGTCCAATTTGCTGACCCTCTCACAGAAGGAATTTCAAAGATGGCAGTTCTGCACTATTTTAAAGGATAAATATTTATTTTAAAATTGTGATTTTTAACGGATAATATATTAAACTGTAATCCTTTCACAAAACACATTCCTGGAACACATTTCCAGTTTTAAACAAAACTAAAGTCTGTTGCAGCAGATCTGCTGTTAATGCAACACTGTCGCCAGTGTGGGATCAATAAAGTTCCAATTATTATTTTTATTATATTATCATGCAACATGTACCAATCGTGTGACCCGAAACTCATGGCGTTTCACCACCACCAGCTGCGAAGCATCCGTGAGGAAGACTGGAGAGAGGGTTAGAGTAAGATTTATTCAGTTACGACAATAAAAATAATTAAATACAAGCACTTACCGACGACACAGCAGACAGATGAGACGTTTACGACTCGCAAAGTCAAGTTGCTGGAACTTATTTTAGCATCGGTTTGTGTTGATTTTGTCAATTGGACACGTTGTTTACTGGAAAACAGGAGACGGTGGCTTTGATTTATCAATTGGAATGCACAGTTGGTGCAAAAGCTCCGCTCACTTTCTGTTGAGCTGGTTGTTTTAGCTATGTAGAAAGTTTAATTTTTTTCACTTAATTTTAATAATAATAATAATATATTTATTTTGTATTTTATCAATAGTTTTATGTTATATATGTGCAGGCAAGTGGTGTTTTGGCCCAGAGGCAATGTCTTAGCCTCCTGGGCAGGTTCGATTCCAGGTTAGGGCAGTGGGTACCTTCCAGTGGACTGACCACCTGCAGGAAAGTTCAGGGGGGTTGGTACGGTGCAGTGTGATTTGGGTGGTGGTCAGGGAGACTGCTGCCCCCGTGACCTGGTAGCGGATGAAAATGGATGGATGGATGGATGGATGTGATGGCATTGTCATTTCAAAAAAATCTTATTTAATAAGGAAAGATTTGTTTCCATTGCGATTAGAATAAAACTGTTCATGGAAAAAAACTTTCATTATACTGTATATTTATTGAAACTCAAACTAATGAAGACGAGCTGAGGTAACCCGAAGTAGGCAAATGAATATACTTTCACTTGTATTGGTTTTTTAAAAAACATTATCGGCTTAACAGCTGCCCTCTGCTCCGCTTGGTGATGGGTTAAAAGCAGAGGCTCAGTTTCGTTGTATCCTCGTGGTACAATGACAATGCAGACCATAAAAATACAATTGACATTGGTGTGTATTGTAAAGGGTCACACACTGACCGATGGACAACCAGTGATCTGGGGGTTAATCGTGAGTTTACAGAAAAATGTTGGTGGATGGAAATTCCGGCCTTAAAACATTACGGAATGTGTAAACACAGTGCAGAAATGTAGCACATGTGAAGCTCGGCTCCTAATTAGTCAGAGCTCCCAACCAATAAAACTCATCTGCTGGAACAGAAAACCATAATGTTTCTGTTTGTGTGTGAGTATCCCTCTAAACACACATGTGTTTTCAGGGAAGGGCGAAGGAAAAACAAGAGTCTTCTCAGGAATATGAAACCCAAACATTCACTCCTAGATAAAAGACACTCATTTAGAACACCATACCATACACTATTGTACTGGAGGAAACTCGGATTTACACACACAGGTCCGTCCTTGGCCTGAGCTGTGACCTCAGCATGTGTTAAACAGCGGTGGATTTCACAGCAGCTCTGTGAAAATGAAATCAACCAAATATTTTGTCTTTGTTGTTACCTTCTAATTACATATACACAAAGTTATTTCACTTTGTGTGTGTGTGTGTGTGTTTCCTGGTGTAACTATACTTGTAGGGACACTTTGAAATGTAAAATATACTGTATTTTTGCACGTCCTCACTGAGTGACAGGACATTATAAGGTTTGAGATTGGAGGTTTGAAGTCAGGGTCAGATTAGAGTCAGGGTGTGGATTATGATATAATCCATTAAGGATTAGAGTCAGGGTGTGGATTATGATATACAGTTAGCTTAAGGAGCTAGGTCAGGCATTGGCAAACTAAGGCCCGGGGGCCGGATGTGGCCCGTTCAGCTTTTTAATCCAGCCCGTCCAAACTTTTCAAAATGATATCTTTTATTTATATTATCATTATACTTCTGCCTTTTCCCTGCAATACACACATTTCCCCAATAGATGGCGTAGAAAATGATGAAAGCATTTTAGCATACTTGCATTTATGCATGACTTTTACATGTCATTTATCTTAGTTCACACGAACTCTCCATCTATCTGCTCCTGACCCGGCCCTCCCCGTTCAATTTTAGAACAATTGTGACCCGCGAGCCACAAGTTTGTCCACGCCTGAGCTAGGTAATAGATAATGTCTCTGGAAAGTACACAAAAAATGTGTGCGACTTGTTGTGTTTCTCCGTAGCCTGTTCATTCCGACAAGTCTGCGTTGTCTTAGGTGATGACTGGGCTCTGGGATACCCGTGTGTGTGTGTGTGTTTTTCTCAGTATGTGTGTGTTTGCGTAATAGCTCCCTTGTGTTTTACACACATATGCACATCAAGACAGTCTGTCCCTTTGAACTTGAGAACAAGACGTCCACAAATGACAGCTTTTGTGTCTCTTGTCTTGTTCAGTTGTCTTTTCTTTTTTTTCCATTCTTAAACTGGAGCAGAATTTTCAAAATGTGAACAAACCAACAGGCGGTGTCTCACACACCCTTCCCTGTTCCAGACAGTTTTTTTTCAGACTCCCTGTTTTGGTGAACAACACCCACTGGTTTTCAGAGTTAATTTCTGTCATCAGTGACATTCATCATTTTGCGACACGTTGCAGAAAATCTTTGAAATGACCGATCAAATTCAACTGTCAGAGAAGATCCAACGAGGGGAGATCTGTGTAGCCAACGACCACACCCTGAAGTGGTCCTGATGGTCCTACAGCTTCTCTAATGTTGGGTTCTTTGCTCTATCAGCTCAAGTTTTCATTAGACCATGGCAGAAAAAGATTCCACACTCCTAATTTAGTCAATCTTTAGTCAAAAGTTAAGGGTTGACCATGTCCTTTTGTTGCCCACCACTGAGGTTACTCTGGGGTTTTTTGAGGAACACCAAAAGAGTTCTGGACCAAAGCCTCTCTGAAGACATTGTTAAGACACATGCCAAAGGTCCCGTCATGAGGTGGTCAAAGTTTTTAGCATGTTGTTTAGGGTCATGACTGACAAAACCAAAGAGTTCCATAGCTTGTCCACAGCAAAAGTCCAAGGTTGAGATCAGGGTGATCATGTCGGAGTGTTTCTTGACAAACACATTTCAAAATCTTTTTACTGACCTATAAGTCAACAACTGTATAGTCCAGACATGGAAAAACTTTTTGAATCGCAGGCCAATTGTCCTAAAATTGAACAGGGAGG
>NC_024316.1:4332173-4343134 GCF_000523025.1 Cynoglossus semilaevis | reverse complement strand
CTTAGTTTGCCCATGCCTGGACTGGACCAGGCTTAGGGCCAAATGTGGCCCGTGGGAAATTAAGTGACTTTCTTGACTTGATAAATTACGTTTCTTTAATACACACAGCAACCTACAATATTACTAACTATAGTAGTATAAATAATAATGAATTACAGAAACATGCATTATGGAGTGGTTACAGCTATGCAGTCTTGCAGTTCGATACCTGTGTGTCATTATTATCGCCTTGGTATTTGTCTGCTTCTCTTCACGTTGATGTATATTCCAGGACCATCTCACAGTCCTTTTAGAATTGGTAAAAAAAAAAAAAATCTGTTTGGTTTCACAAATGACTTTATTAGATTTGAGTGACTGAAGGTGAAGGTCATCGTGGCCTCCTGAATGAAATGTTTTTGAGCTTTGAAGTTTAACAAGCTCAGGTTATACCGGTCCTGAGGACATTTTTTTGTAGATTCAAAGCTACTGGTCAGCAAAGACAAACAACCAATCAGCTTCAGTGAGAGCCGCAGACTTGCCTACAGGTGATGTCATCCTATATGTTTTATAGCTTTTATTACTTTCTGTACTCTTTGTACTTTTCATGTTTTATTTATGACACACATGTTGGCTTTTATTCCATTACATACTGTCTTGTCTGCCCCGTATATAGTAGTAATTCTCATCGTGTCACTGGTGTTTTGCATACTGAGCCTCTGTGGCAGGCATGGGCAAACTAAGGCCCAGGGGCCGGATGCGGCCCATTCAGCTTTTTAATCCGGCCCGCCAAACTTTATTAAATTATATAATATATTTATATTATCATTATAATTCTGCCTATTCCCTGCAATACCCACATTTACCCAATAGGTGGCGTAGAAAACGGTAAAAGGATTTTAGACTTCATGCATGACTTTTCCATGTCAACTCAACTTACGTCGGCGCTCCATCCCTACGATGAAACGTAACTCACATACTATACATTAGCACCTCTGTCACTCGGCTACGCTAACGCAGCGATGACATCGTAAACTAGGACATACTGTAAAAACATCAGAAAAGTCATGAGTTACGCCTGGGAGTCATGATGAAGGACAAAGAGTTTCCAAAAAACAGCACAAATTAAAAAAAGCGAATGTAGCAATGTATTGCGTACATCTGAGCGATGTAAACAAAGCTGTCGTCCGCATACAGCGGCACATGATGACATATTCATCCACTCAGCTTTAAATTGTGAATGTGGGAACGATGAAACAAGACATTCTTAATTAATTAAAGGGAGATGGTAACCACGTACCCAAGAAATCCCGCAGATCAAGGACATCGTAAACTGAAGACCTTTTTTAATGACTTAAAGAGGTTTTTAGGGTTTGTGTAAAAATGTATACGAATTTCAACGGGAGACCACTTTATGTTAATACAATTGCGATTTTCATAGATAATTGTAACAGAGTAACGCTCCCCCGGATTAACCCTGAAACAGTCACAGCATTTTCAGTCTTTGTCAGAAGACTTCTGAGACTCGTTAAAGGCCGTGTCCCTTTCTTATTAACAATTTACGGATCTAAGACACACACATGTAATTATAACACACACACACACACGCAAATGAGCACGCTAAAATACAGGAAACATATTTCTTTTCTTTTTAATTCTTTGAGTCGACGGGGGCCAATAACTGCCAGATCTTTTCAAGGGTTGCCAGGTCTTAGTTGTCGATGCCAGTTGTAATGTAACACAAACACACATAAATATAGATGTACTATTAAATGGTGGGAGGCACGGGAGAATTAAATGTTAAAAGTTGATTTCTGTTGACCGTCATGGGGCACCAATATAAACCGAAACAGAATGAATGTGAGTTTCTTTTTGTTCGGAGTTTGTTGCGTGAGTTTGTGTGTGGTAGTGTGTGTGTGTGTGTGTGTGTGTGTGTGTGTGTGTGTGGCACAAGACAACATACCATGACTTTATCATAGCAAAGCAGAAGCAGTATTAACAACTGCTGAAAGATGTTTTGTGGACATTTCTCAGATTCCGTTTTTGGTGGAAACAGAATACAGACAGAGAGAGAGAGACAGGGAGAGAGAGAGAGAGAAGAATAAAGGAAAAGCCGAGGGTCAGCGACATATTAAATAGCTGTAAATATTTTTGTGCGTTTTATTCCTCGTTACTGTCTCAGTAATCAGCGTGAGACGCCTCGCAGGTTGACTTTGTGGCAGTGTCGGATTTCCAAACACAGGAAGTTGTTTGATTCCGTCTTTTGTGTGTGTGAGATTTGTGCGTGTCACTCGTTCCCAAACACACGTATAGGTGTGTGATAGTTGTTTGCTATTCTTGCCAGACAAAAATGCTTTTTTCTCTTTGTGATTCCTTTTTGGTGTCAGCTGACATGGCATGTGTGTGTATGTGTGTGTGTGTGTAGATAAACACATCACACACACACATCCTTGGCCTGAGTGCTGCTGTAAAAATGTAGGTTGACAGAGGAGGATTCAGAGTGTCATCCCTGGGATTAAGGGTCATGAGCAAGACTGACAGATAAGACAGCACACACACACACACACACTCACACTCACAAACCAACGTAGGAAAGGTGCAATTACAGGGAGATGTATCAAAGTGCAGGTTTTAAGCCTCTGTTTGAATGTAAACAGCCTGCTCCCTCGATCTCTGACGCCTTAGAACAAAGAAAACAGAGATTAACTGAATCAACTTTCACTCTGTGCTCCGTCTGTTCGTCGTAATCACCTTTCCTTTTAACAACTTTCAATAACTGTTTAGGAACAGAAATGACTAATTCCCGATGACTTTCTTCATGTACCGTTTTCGTTGCTAAACAGTACCGAAACCTTTGATGTCACGTTTTGCGCTTCACGTTCAAATAAGGACTGACATCTCTGAAAATGATGTCGTTTGGATGGCACCGCGTGTTGCTCCAAAACCTTTGATCATTACGCCTGTCTTAACAGATGAGCAAGTAGCCCATGGCGCAACATCCATGTTGCTTTTTGTACTTGGAATTCAACTTGGAAAAGTGGCACGTCTTACACGTCAGTATCTGGTGAACTCGGAGCTGGGGTCATACCTACATACATATATGTAATATATATTTAAATTATTGTGCACAGACAATGCTGATTGGCGGAATGCCTTCAGTGGGGTATCTTAATAAGAGTAGGTAATGTGTTGATAGGGGATATGCGATGTAACCTAAAAAAAAGTTTTGGTTTGTTGATATCGGAATTGCAAATTAAAGCTAATATCAGACATCGCTAACATATAAAAATAAATGTGTACTATATTGATCCCATATATGGGAAATTGTTGTTAGCAGCAGATATGCTGTTAACAGGCTGCCCCTATCAAGCGACAAGCATGTGGTTTTCTGGGAATCGAACCCAGGACTCTCTGCTCTCTGTTTCTGAGGCAGGCTTTCTAACATATATGCATATATAAGTTTTAAGTTTTAAGTTTAAGTTTATATCTATCTATGTATTTTTATCTTTTTGCGGCTCTTGACCCTTAATCCCAGTTTGGCAGCCCATCATTTTCAGCTGGGCATGTTAAGTCAGCTAGCTTAACATGCCCAGCTGTACCGTGCCAGTGTTTTTTTTTCTTTTGTTCAGAAGCAGCTTTTCTGGAGGCAAATAAAGTGTGAGAATGTATTTAGTTCACAGGACGTGGGAGCAGAGCTGTGCCCTTAGTGGTCAAGAAATAGCATTTTGCCTCAGCATATGTTGGTAGTGAGAATCCCTTCTTGTTGTCTTTTGTTACCCACTGGACATATTACTTGAAAAAGTTAAAACTCAAGGTCACGCGTATTCAGTGGTGGTATTCAGCCTTCCAGTAAGATTGAAATGTCTCGTGATTTTCTGACTCATTTGAAATGATTAGAAAAAGAAAGTACCAAACCGTTGTTCCCTAAACTGTTGGACTATTTGCTCAGGCCACATATCTTTGCCCTGATCTACTGTTACATAACATAGTAACCTATTAAATTTAGCCAGTTATAGCCAATTTCCAATTAACATAGTAATTTAGCCAGTTATAGCCAATTTCCAAGCTCAGGCCACATATCTTTGCCCTGATCTACTGTTACATAACATAGTAACCTATTAAATTTAGCCAGTTATAGCCAATTTCCAAGCCTGTTTGGAACTATTAAAAATGTATTTATTTAATATTTTGGAACATTTTTAAATAATTTGTATTTTATTGAATGAAATACAGGCTTTAAATCATTTGTAAATATTTACGTTTTTCACATTGTGGGGAATGAATTAATTGAAGCTGTGTTCACTAGGGTTTGTTCAACATCATGACCCTGATCAATCAAAAGGACAAACTTCGTCTTTGGTTTGGAGAACAAATCAAGGAACTGTAATGTTCTCTCAATCAATAAGAACCTCTCTGAACTACAGTGTCCCAGTAGCAAGAAAAACAAGTTATCTACAATAATTGTTTAAAATGAGGGAAATACATGCATGTTAAAATCTTTGGCTGAAGGAAATGCAGAACATTTCAATTACCGTTAGAAATAAAACCCAGATGTTACTAGCTATTAATGGGATTTTGTGACATCTACAAAAAGGGCTTTAGAAGAAGAATGTAGTTGTAATATGTCTTTGAGTGTCACCCATGATCAACTTTCTCTGAGTTGGAGTAAATTCAAGCTGTTTTTTTCTTTTTTTTTAACATGAACTCAGACCACCTTGTTCACGGAGTCTTTCAACCACCAGACATTTCTTCTGTATGCGTCATTCACTGGACGTCTTTGTAAGCCGGACTTTGTGGACGAATAGGTCGTGTCAAGGGTTGATTCCCGGAGTTGGCGTTAGCATTGGGACTTGATTTGATTTAAAGGGACCGTTGGTCCTTGGCAGAGGTACGTGCTTCACTGAGTGCCAGTCATCTCAGAGTAAAGTTCACTCTTTAGAGTTTTTCTGTTGCTGATTCTGGAAGGACGGTGGTGGAGAGGAGATGGAGGTGATTCGGCTGACACGGGACGAGTCAGGGGAACACCCTGATCAGATTAGATCAGCAGTTTGTCGGAGGTTCAATGTACAATAAGAAACTCAATCAAGCATTTATTTTTGGTTTCTTGTTTGATTACTCATTAGGTCGGATCTTGGTTGCCTCCAAGAAAAGGACAAAAAAGAGGAGCAAATTGTTGAGTACTAAAACTCTAGCCTGATTTATCACCAGTAAAATATTACCCACCAATAATGGAATGAAGAATGATTATACACAGTGAGCAGAGGTGGAAAAAGTACAAAAAATATAATTGAGTATTTTTACTTTGCTTAAATTCTACTCAAGTAAGAGAAAAGTATTTTTTTCTCTCTCTCTTGTGTGCGCTTTCTCTCTTTATCCATCCATCCATTCATCCAACCATTCATCCATCCATCATCTATCCATCCATCCATCCATCATCGATCTATCCATCTATCCATCCATCCATCTATCTACTTATTTACTTTAAATTACTTTATCCAAAAAAAGGATGAATCATACATTCAATCTGTCTCTAGTTATTTTTAATCATGCTTACACTGCAAATTCAAGCCACTAAAGTACACTTCAGTTTTATACGGTTATTTCCTTGTTTGTGTTGAAATCAAAGATCTGGCTGAGATATGGCCAAGGGTTTCCTTCTCTTTCTGAGTCATCTGCTCCACAGGAGCTCTCTGCTTGGCAATCCTCAGCCTCCATGTTTTGTTCAACACCAGCCATCATCCAATGAAAGGACAGAGTCTGTCTCTTAGCCAATGTTATCCGGCTACATTAACATAGTGGGAAATCCACGCCTCGCAATTTTCTTTCAGTTAACGCCGATTGTTTTCCCCCACATTTATAACTCAGTAACAGGTTCTTCTCCAATGTAGCAAAGTAAAATATTAAGTCAAAATGTACTTAAGTAAAAGTAAAATGACCTATTTCTGAAACTACTTAAAAAGTACAAATTAGTCACATAAGCTACTCAATTAACTTAAGTAACTCGAGTGACTGTAATTAGTTACTTTCCACCTCTGACAGTGAGTACATTAGTATGTTCTCTGCAATCATATCCCTCCATTGTCAATGTCAGGTCAAAGACTTTTCACAGGTCCATGTCCTCTGACTCAGTACAGATTTATATTGCCTTCTAATGCTCAGGTCTATTGTCAAAAACAGATGAAAAAGTTGGTGCCTGAAAGTCAAAACTCCTGTGTTTTGAATCAGATATTACATTTGTATTTTTTTCACCAAGTCCCTTGTCTTCAAATGTGAATCTACATCACTTTAAAGAAACATTAAAAGACTCCAGGCTGATAAGAGATGGATCATGAACTAGTGACACCCTGTTATAGTGAGGCAACAATGCCAACATCTAAAGTGAAAACTGAATTGGGTTTCTCAGATGTTCTTTGTTCGTGACATAGCTGCCCATGTTTTGATGCAGGCCATAACTGTTGTCTTGGTGTAAGGTTCAGGTTATCTCTTCATCCCCAAGGGGTCCGTTCTTTCCCCCAGCAGCTTCTTTTGTTGATATCAGGGCTTGAACGAACGAACCCATCACGTAGAAACATCCTGTGATGTTTTATTATCTCGTCTCCTCCTTGTCTTAAGATATGATTTTTATCCCTCATTTGTTCTTTTATTTGCCTTTTTGTCTGCGCCTGGAATCACTGTGAGCCACAGAAGTTCAAAAGGCCTCACTTCTTGACGAAGATCATCTCCTTTTCCAATCCAAAACTGCCAAGTGGCAGCTTACCATCACTGTCCCATCAGATAACAGCTGATAAGTGCGGCATGTAGCGGTTAGCCTCGGTCCCGCTTGCCCCTCGACGCGAGCCTTGTCAGCGTAACGTGCACTTGGCTTCGCCGGCTTCTTGGAGAGGGATGAGTGGCTTTCATCTTATCACTTTGTACAGTGACACTGGCTTCAAAGAGCGCTGGTCATTTTTACTGGCGCTGCAGGTTGAGTGCGTGTCTGCGTGTGCGTCTGTCTGTGCGACTATCGACACATTCCCAGAAAGCCTTTCCAGGCTGGAGGACTGTGTTTAATGAAGGCAAGGGCACGGCTTCAAAGAGCTGCAATCCAATCTACATGTGCAGATGTACACACACACACACACACCTCTGCTGGTTGGAACAAATGAAAGAGTTTCAACTCAATCTTTCAGTCCACCCTTGTAATTTGGCAGCGGAGCCCTCATGAGACGGCAGGGAGACACAGATGGGCATTCAGGAATGTGAAATTCTCATGTAGTGGGTGGGAAAGGGTGGACAATTTAGAAGAGAATTCCACCAAAAGTTGTGCATCAGTTCACCTGTCTTAACTGGAATGTCCAGCCTTCTAATAAATGTATAAACTTACACAGTGTCATTATAAAGGATTGTTCAGAGTGTTTTTTTTTTTTTTAAGCTGGGGTTGTGTGAGGTTCTTGTACATTGCTGGAGAATTACATTCAGGTGGCTGCAGCAGCTGGTGTCAGGTATGTGCCGGCGCAGTGAAAGGTGGCTGCCACAGGGGACAACACCTCACCTCATAAAATCTCCTAATACTAAAGGTTGTGCAAGGTTAGAATTACCACATCTACTTCTTTATCTGATGTTTTCTCCCTGGAATGAGAGGAAGAAAAAAACACCGCACACAGGAGGTTTCAAATCTGCTGCCTTTATATCTGAACAGAAGTGTAGTATTTTTTTACTTCAACTTGTAATTTATTTATTTATTTTTTTGGTTTGGTGACGTAAACTCACCTGAAGTCAAAACTACAGGCTAAGACCTGCAGTGTTGCAGACGGTATAAATAAAACCTGACATTTCAAACAAAAGCAATTCTAAATACGGGTCACATAAACATTTTGTGCACAGTTTGATGATTTGTTACCATTTGGGGTATTAAGACTCATTAATCCTGTGATGAGGTTTACATATCTGGTTTCTTATTCCCCATGACTGTCATTTACTACATCAATACTTGTAACAAACACGTTGAACGGATCCGACATCTTTTCAAACATATCCTGTCTTCCTTTTCAAACATTCAGACTTTACAGAGGTGGATTTTCACTTCACAAAATGTGCTTTAATGTGCTAGCTAACCCAATGCTAATCCACTGAAACTAGACACACTAGGCAGGTTGTTGTTTCTTTATACTTCTTATTTTTTTTAACCTTAGCAAAAGCACCAAAGGAATACTTTATAAGTTGCCGTTCCAAACATCGTTTGGGATTTAATCTGTGTTAAATAACTGTTATTTATGCCCCATACATGTTTTGCTAGCCCCCCTCTTTTGTAAATAGGCTATTGTCAGATAGCCCATGTAAGCCCTGAACCAAAGAGGTGACGAAACAACTGATACTTGTAAATTTAGGACATTTAATTTCTGCTTATTTCATATTTTAGAGTGTAAACGTGTAGACATGTGGAAGTACCAAGTACATATGCCACGCAGTTTAATCCAAAAATGTAAACGCACCATATGTATTCTGTCCCTCTCGGCCGCCGCCCCATACTGTGGCGCTATCCAGCGTCGCTAACCACTGATTTATACCACATCTGCGACATAAATTTACCAAACGAGGCAGCGGCTACTGTGAGGTTGTACCAGGGATTTGTACATGGTCCACATATTAAATACAGGTGAGTGAAGCAACCAGTGGAGGTTGCATGTGGACTAATTAGAACATTGCTGCCACCGGGGGGGCAAAGCCTCACATCATAAAATCTACTTTAAAGTAAGGCAGCATCGGGGTCGTTAGTATTGTTTAGAATTTTTCAAAGGTTTACATACATACATACTGTTTTGCTCACATCTGTGGTATGAAAAACTATAAATTGACCCATAAAGAAAATCAGCAATATTTCCTCACAGCCCACAGAAGCTGTCGATCGCCTGCTGTCCTCGGTGATACGAACTAAACTAACGCAGCACCGGTAGATCAGCCGCTCTTGCGTAGCTTTGAAGCTAACTTCCTTCTGCGAGTTCTGCAAATATCTATCAGTCACTGGAACTGTTATATCTGACCTTTAGCTGATTAGGACTAAAGAATACAGCTAAAGGAGGAGCTGTATTGTCCTCCTTTCACACAGGTACTAGTTGGCGAGCAGAGGCGGACAAATAAGTTGTCACGTGGCGCTATATGTAGAAGACGGCTTTGTTTACATTCTCCGGTTGTGCTCCATACATTGGATTGTGCTACATTCACTTTCTTTTGTTTGTGTTGGGTTGTTTTGGGGCGGCGTAGGTCAGACTCTTCTAATGTTTTTATGTTATAGCCCAGGGGTGTCAAACTGATATTAGTTCAGGAGCCACGTACAACCTAATTAGATGTCAAATGGGTTGGACCAGTATTTTTCCCCTTCTTGTCATGCAAGGAAGTACAAGTGTATTAGAAAAATAATCCATATTTAATGAAATATAATTTTACAAAATTACTGCTTAACTACTTACTACTACTAACTACTACTTAGGCCGGATTGAACTGCCTAGCGGGCCAGTTTTGGCCTGCGAACTGCATGTTTGACACCCCGACTAGACGATCATGTTAGATGAGTGTATGTTCAGAACAAGCAATGTGTCAAAAAGACTATGTTCTGTAGCTCTCATGTTAATTACAAACTGTGAAAAGTGTGATTTCACTTTATCGTTTCCAGTTTGCCCGATTGCAAGAGCAGTTTTGGGGGAAAACAATCGTAATTGCTTGTAATTGCTCCCAGCATTTCCTCTCCCGTGAAGGTCTTGTGAAAATTATGCAGATTAGACCGTGGGCAAAAGCAGCATAAAGTTGTTAATGTTATTGGTAGCAACCTTTTGGGGCATTGCAAAAAAAATACTCAGGGATAATTGTGTGTCCTTTTTGGAAGCGTCCGTTGAATACAGGATTGGTAGCAACCTTTTTGGAAGCGTCCGTTGAATACAGTCGTTGTAAGATGTTTACTTCCTGAATTACAGCTTCCATGACATACCTAGTCCTACATAACATTTCTAATGTCCCTGGTACTAGTTGTACCAGATTATTGGCACATTGCTGCCTCTAGAATGTGACTCACAGATTGCCGGTACCTCATACAACCTTTCCTAGAAATCTCCGACTACTCCTTTAAGGTCGGATACTTTAACGGTTGTGTCTCCTTTGGCTGATCCAGAGATAGTTCCATATATTGAAGGTGACATGTGCTAAGTTGGAGCAATGATGAAATTTCAGAGCTAATGGGCAAATTGTGGGAACCGAATTACAGAAAAGCCTCGAAGCCGGAGGGAAACTCGTTCCACGTAATAACGCTGTCGTTTGTAACAGTGGCCTCACACTGGCTGGATTGCTGCTGTCAGCTGGAGAACATCTCTTCCCCCCAAAAAAAAATCCAGGCTTTAAGATAAAGATCCAAAGTCTCTCTGTTCTTGTTTCTGTTAGAGTGATGCTGGTAAGTCTTCAAGCAATCACACGACCGTCTTTAAAGACTAGTGCATGAAACATTTTCCTTTTTTTTTTTTTTTTAATAGAGCAATGAAACTTTTTTTTTTCTTCCTCTTTTCTGTTTGGAAACCTGAGATTGTCTTAGGCTTAGGACTGACCCTCAAACCATTTGCTGGAAATTCTTCCTGATGTGAGGTTTATGAGAGTGTGTATGTTTGAGTTTGAACGTTTTAGTGCTTGTGTGTGTGTGTTTGCACATGTGTGTCTGGTGCTTTTGAGGTGTGTTAGAGAGTATACCCCGTCTTTGATGTTTGGCATTGGCTTTATAAAACAGTTGGTTTTTAGAGGCATGCGTTTTCTTAAGGGGTTCTCTGAGAAAGAGAGATTTTGAGTGCCTGTGTGTGAGTGTGTGAGTGGGTGTGTGTGAGAGTGAGAGTGTTGGCCAGCAGGGTGGATGTGGTTCACCTTGCACTGGCCACCTGTAAGCCATCGACAGAAATTAGTCTCTTTAGTCTTGATGGTTTGCAGAACACAGAAGGTAGGGGCGGTGAGAATGTGGTGGTGGGGAGGGGCAG
>NC_024316.1:4312154-4332123 GCF_000523025.1 Cynoglossus semilaevis | reverse complement strand
CTCTTAAATGTGTGTCAAATTATATTTGTTTGGACCAATAAAAAGCAAGTGTGCGTGTGCTGCTTAAAGACTCTTTGTGTAGTCCTGGATGTTATGGATTTCAGTTCAAGGTGATGAGTTTGGAGTTTGTCGGAAACAAAAATCAAACAGACTTGTAAATATAACTTTATACTAATACTAATCTATCTAGTACTACTAACCTACTAATCTACTAACATTTACTGTTCAGGTTCAGGATGTTGTGCTGCTTCTCCTGTTTGTATATTATTTTATTTATTTGTGTTATTCCTATCTATTTATCTATCTATCATCCATCCATCCATCTATCCATTCACCCATTCATCCATCCATCCATCCAAATCAGCAGGACAGTGACTGGATTGTCAAACGTGTCGATGTAAAAAAAAAAAAACAAATCTGCAGACTAACTTAGCATGGTCTCACCATACTGTGAAGCCATTTGTTTCTTATTTGTCTGCACTGTCTGGGAATCGGTGTGTGCACGTGAGCGTGCACGTGTGTATTGTACTTATTTAGTTTCAGTATGTCGGAGATACTGTAGGCTTCCCTCCAAACACTACTCCGACTCTTCTAAACACACACAGACAACCTGAACTAATTACAGCCAGTAAACAAATAGGTCATTAATGCTCGCCTGTAGGCGGTGTGTGTATACAGCCACACAAACACACACCATGGACACACTCAAAACCACACCCTCCGCCTCAGCGTCCTAGACAACTGTGGACTGCTAGGGTTGAGAGTTATAGCGAGACTAATGATGTGGTCCTTGCGTTCCTGCTTCCTGTCCTTAGCTGGAGGACTTCCTGTGGCAAAGTCATGTGGTCCTGATTACAAACTACATCACCCCTAAAGCGGGACAGTACACAAATACACACAAAGGCACACAGAGCCACACACACACACAGACACACACACAGAGCCCTTATAGAATAACCTATGTCATTCTCATCAGATATGTGATATTATTGACCAGCAGCAGTGGAAACACTGAGCATCTGTGTTCACTTCTCCTGCTATTGAAGTCTGTTCCTGTTATTTCTGCTGTGTCTTCTTCTGTGGTCAGGAGATTGGACTGTGGTCTCGGTGTAGTTTACTCAGACTCTCCTGGACAGAACTGGCCTCGCAATAATGCAGGGCCAGAGATTGACTTACTGGTGAGTTCTGCTGCTGGAAAACCCTTAGGAGTTGACGAAGGTTTGACTGAAAAGAAGCGTAAGGTTAGATAACAAGCTGGATGTTACTCAGGGTACAGTCAAGCACAGTGGGTTTCAGAGTGAGGGCCTCTGGGGGGCCACAGAAAATTGGATAAATAAGGAAGGATAAATAAATATTTTTATAACCATTTGCTCTGAACTGTACATCAAGTAAACTGCCCTGATTCTCGGATTTTCAATTTTTACGATGAACGCACCTCATGTGACAGCTGCAACTTCGGCATGACAACGTCATAATCTACGTAGACCTGACAGTTTGCGTGCCTCATCAAGCTGCTCTGCTTCTTAAGCTAGCGTGTAGCTAGCTAGCGTAAAATGGGAATTGAGTGGGAATACACAGTGCTGAAAACATGTGTATTTATACTTTTCTAATGTTAAATAAATGATTGAATAGTAATTAAAAGGATGAAAATACATTCTAAAATTTGAGGTTTCTTTACATATTTTATAGCATTGTCTGTGGGTTAGCAAAGGGGATCCCCGACCAGAAGCTAATGCTAGATTTAGCACCTAACCTATTGGCCAAAATCAGTTTGCTCCCATTTATCTTAGCTCTGAGAGGAACATCCAAACTTTTTCCCTGCTCTTCTTGAAGAATTCTTCAAGAGTTCTTATGCCAAGAGATAGGTTCATTTTTCTCCAACTGGTTTCTGGTCCGACGTCACCAGCACGGGGGTCTTTCAGGGTGGTCTTCCAGAAGGCAACAATACTAGAAACCTAGTCATAAGATCTGATGATGGTAACTGAGTCACAGAGTATGCCAACATTTAGCTTTTATCCCAAACAACATTTCACATTTAACTTAAGAGCTCAACAGCATCTATTCCTCCTTTTTCGCCGATACCTCGGAATAAAAATACTGCATTCATCGAGTCAATGGAGGTGAAAATTGCTTCGGGTTAAGTGCTAAAATTCTTTTTCTTGATAAATACTTTGAAGGGTTTATAAGTATGAACATGTGTCAAAACCTGCCTTTCAGCTGACGGTAACAGTTGTAAGCTTTGGCAAATACTGTCATTCTAAATTTAGAACACAAGAGCACATTTTCACTCCATGGACTAGTACCAGAAGTTTTGTGGAAAGAGGATAAAAGGAGGAAGAAAACCCCTAGTAGTCCATGGGGAGTGGTTATTTCCAAGTATGACAATGTAGCCACTATTTACGTGGAGTGCCCCTCTGGTTTAGGGTTCTTCCTTTTTACACACCAATTTGGAAAACCCAAGTCTCAATAAAACGCACACTGTAGTGAAGAAGAACTCATTACGAAGTCTAGTTCGTCGGACATGTTTCACATACACAGTACAGTTAAAGATAACAATTATTTAACATTGTTATTTTTGGGTGGTGCTTTGTCCCAGAGGCAATGTCTCTGTCATTGGTGTGGAACCCCAGGGTTCACCTTCTGGGCAAGATCGAGTCTCAGTTAGGGTGGTTGGTACCTTCCAGTGGACTGTCCACCCACAGGAAGGATCAGGGGGGTTGGTACGGTGCAGTGTGATTTGGGTGGTGGTCATGGAAACTGCTGCCCCTGTGACCCGGTAACGGATTAAAATGGATGGATGTTATTTTGTGGTCACTGTATGGAGATATGGTTCTTCAAAGCTTCTCTTACTAGTGTCAGTAGTACTACATGTACTTCTAACTACATGAAACAACTCTTGGCTATATATAACAGTTTTGATACCAAGTTGCTCAAAATATGGCTCTAGTTTGTAAACGTTGAATTATCTACCTGACTCTTATCACTGATTAGTTGAAAGCGTCAGCCTTCAGATTTATTTAAGTGGAAGAAAAAAGTATTTTGGACCGGACGCCCTGAAATACCAGCGTTGATGTGGAAGTAATGTGTTTTTAATTGGGTGAAATAATTGGATAAGGGTCTGTTAATAAACAGAGTGGCTCAGAACTTCCAACAGAAGTTGGCATAATCACATCTTGGAATTTTGTTTACCAGACACAGTCAATTTTTCTTGGTGGACCATCTCACTGTTTAATGACTGCGGCCAAGTGTTGAGTAGTCATTCCTCATCTGTGTTCTGTTTGGCAACAGAAGTGTGTGTGAAGAGCCACTCCAATGGGGGAAATTATTAGCAAATGGATTCCAACTGCTGGTTCTTTCTCAGACGACCTGGAGGCCTGTCTTCGTTCTATAATTCACCTGATCGAGAAACCTTAAGGACCCCCCCCCACCCCCTTCACTGCCTTACTTGGACTCTCCATCACCACCCCTCCCTCTGCGTCTCCACACACACTGAGAGTCATTCCTGAGTGGGTAAACAGAGTAAATTGGGGCTGACCCCCGGGGTTAGCAGGGGCCATGCTCTCTTTTCATGTCAAACCATCTGAAGGTCTGATTGGTTGATTGCGGTGCTCTCCTGCTTCCAAAAGGCTCCCTTGTGCTGCTGTAATTGCCCCATCATGAGTGCATACACATCCACGTACTTACACACACACTTACGCTCACATGCACACATAACAGAAACACACACACTCTCACAGCCAAATGACTTAATTGGCGTTAATTGCATAATGACAGTAGTGAATTGGACGTGTGTCAGAGGTCACCCAGGTTTAAGTGGAGAAGGGGGTCGGGGGGGTGGAGGGAAGATGTCGGGAAGATGTGAAAAGGAGGACCAGCTCTCTGAGTCCGTCTCGGTCGCCGCCCCGTCTCTTTGCTGTCCAATATGAAACCATCCTTGACCTAATTACAGAAGTGGGCCTGCGGGGATGACATACACGTTTTTGCACAAAAACAGCTTTTTAGTCTGTAGACATAAACACAAAGGTTCACTCTAGCTGTGTGTGTGTGTGTGTGTGATATGTCTGTTAGGCCCGTGTGTGTGTGTGAGTGTGTGGTTGCTTGTGCAGCTGAATCAGCACTATTGGCAAGAGCGTTTAGGCCATCATCATTAGAGAGTTGTTGGTACAGAGGTGTGTTTTAGTGAAGGATGTAATTGGCCCATCGTAGCCCTGTGTAATCTTCTCATATTCTACGAAAACAGTGAAAACCTAGTGGCCATTATGGCCATGTTTAAGGCGGGACCTTCCCATGTTTAAACATACGGCGCTGTAGCTCGATATGGTTCTGCAGACGCATAACAGAGCGAGCGAGGATGGGGTTTGTGATGCTGGGCGTATGCTCAAGGTGAATTGGTTCATCAAGACCACAGAGGGGTTGCGTTGTGGTTTTTGGGTCATGGTTTTTCGTATGGTTTGCGCAGCTCATTAGAGAAGCAGGAAGACGTTGCAATTTCCAATGCACTGGCCTCCGTGTTGGCCAGCAGCACGGCCAGAAACACAGTCTCGGGTCCACAGCACCTCATCTTACGATTTCTTTTTTAGGCAATGCCTGTCAATTCTGCACGAACGGTTACGATGATGTATGTCTGATGAAGAATTTTGGCCTGTGAGAGTGGATAGCGGCTTGAACGATAGGCCTGGGGAAAAGGATAAGGCCGCATAATGCTGGGCGTATGCTGACTCCAAATGACCATGTATTGTGGGTTTTTTTAATGGTTTGGGGTTTATTGTTTAGTTTATTGGGAAAACGTTAACATTTCCAATTTATGTTTCTTTGTTTTGGCCCGATGCAAGGTTCTGGTTGTTCTTGTGTTCATAATATCACATCCAAAGTCTATCTCTAGGGCAATACTGTCTTTTTTTTTTTTCTACACGAATGCTGGTGAGACCAAGTGGCAGTCAAGCCAGATGTACCATACTGGTTTCGTGTGGTTTTGCATAGTTTTGGTTATTGGGTTGAGTAGCTCATTGGTGAGAATAAAAACTCTACCACATACAAATTTTAAATCGTGACCAAAGCTCAGCTTTAGGCTGTTTTTGTGCACGACGAACCACAGTTCAAGGGAGTCATCAAAAAGTCCCGTCAGATAGGTTGAACCTGGACTTAGGTGTGTCAAATATATACGGCTGCATTGATTGAATGACTCATTTACTAGTAGAGTATGGGCAAAAGGAAAACAGGAAGTGGGTTTGTCGGCACATATTTTAGGTTTCAGGTTGGCTGAAATATGTATTTGTTGAGATTTTTGGTAGAAGAATAACAAAAGAACTGTCTGAAACCGACAAGAACTGAAATTCTACTTGAAGATCTGTTAATTTGTCACAAACTTTTGAATGTAGTCACTTAAGAAATTCTGTTCAGAGCGAATCTTCTGAAAGAAATGGCACAAAGGTTCATACTCCCCACTTATATGCTGCATTAGCTAAGAAAAAAATTCAACCATACAGTGAAACAGGAAGTGACATAAGCTGTTTCCACATCATTAACACGTCAACCACTTTCTCGCTCACTTAAAAAAGAGCACAATTCTCCGATTGGCCATTAGTGCCGCGGCGATCTTTCTGTCTGAACTGGTCTGAAAATGGAATGAGGTCACGTCCCTTCAAGTGTAATTGAGGCTGCTGCTTGACATTGACTGTGGTCGACTTGTTACTCCCACAAAGGGTTTGTTTTTACAGTGACCGCAGCAGAACTACACGGAGTCCTGGACAAACTGATCAGACGTGGTGAAAAGTCTAGGATGGTGATCTTTTTTTTTTTTTTTTTTTTTTTTTAAGTGGTCAGTGTAAAAAATACCCATCTGGGTTTAAATTTGGCACAGCTATGTCACGTGTCTTTCATTGTGTGACAACAAGAGCATCCGTACGGTGACCAACCGTACGGGCTTGATGCCACCCAGCCTTAGTGTATGGACCGTCACAGGTTCCACATTTAAACGCCTCGATGGGCAGGAAGTAAAACAAAAGTTGACAGTAATGACAGCAGCTGTCTTCAGCCTTGCATGATTCACAGGCTGAGTCAGTAGTGGCTGAACTTATGTAATTTAGGCCTCGCGATCTTCTGTCATCAGACTCTGCTGCGAGACAACATCTGTTGCTGTACAGAAGCAACGTACCCTGCAATTAGAATAATGTGCTGTTCTGGATTTGTTTGAAATGTCTTTTCTTGTTCCTTCGCTTCGGACGAGTCGGACTCCTCCTGTTGTACATGAGCGAGAACAGATCACACACCAGGGTGAGAATTATTCATGTATGCACACTTCCTTTGGGCATTTGGATATTTACAGCTTTTTATTATATTGGCTTTGTGCAGAGTTGCATTGAAACAGTTTGGTGTTTGGCCTCAGTAGGACCTAGAAAACCTAGAACAACGTTAGACCTGATTAGGACTCATTGATCTCTCTATCTCCGACTCAGATGTACAACAAAATTTTAACCATAAGAATTCACAAGTACCAAGTACATACGTCACTCACCTTCACTAACACAGTGGTAAAATCATAACCTCATTAAAAAAAAATTTAGGGCCAATTCCTTACCTTTACTCCTGTTGTTGCAGTGGGTGGAGCCATAATGAAGGGAAAAAAGTTCCCAAAAAACAAACACAAACATAGGAACATAACGGTAGCACAATCCAATATGGCCTACAACCGGTGAATGTAAACAAAGCCATCTTCCTTGTGTAGGACCGTGTGTCGACGTATTCCTTTTAACGTCGCAAACGCGGTACGTCAGAATTATGGAACAAGACTTTCTTAATAGATTTCCGGGAGACGGCGACGAAACCATGAAACGTTCTAGGTCGAGGACGTTTTTTGTAGTGCGCCTTTTTTTTTTAGCTACAAAATTGTGCAAAAATCTCATTTATATCTGCATATTTAGGACACACACACACAACACGTTTCTTTTAGGGCAGCATTGTAAAGCATGGTCAGGATGACATAATTCCATCATCCATCCATGTTTTTGTAGAGGCTTCCACTCTCAGTCAGACGTCAGGTTGGCCTCTACGGCCGACCAGCCGACACAGTTGTCAAATGGACTGTGAAGGACTGTAGACTGATTATTGTTGAGGGCAACGGCTTCACAAAGGATAAGAAAGCAACTCCTGACGCATTCTACTACCAACCACCAAGTGCAGGAATGTGTGGAGCTAAAGCTATGAAGCTAAATGCTAAGTTTTGACATTGATTTTTTTCTGTGATAAGAATTCCATCGTTTGGAATAATCTCAAATAAGAACAGGTGTAAAAACACGTACAGCTACCCGCTGTTGTTTGTCTTTCTGGTCCAGCATTGTACAGACTTTTTTCTTGTTATTTAGGAATATTGATTTAGTTTAATAAATTAGGATAATTAATAGATAATTAGGGGCAGTGGTGGTTTAGTGGTTAAGGAAGCGGACTTGGGTCTGACAAAGTTCCCACTGAGGTGCTCTGAGCATGGCACTGTCACTGGTGTGCTGTGTCACAACGACAAGTAGTTCACTTTCCTATAACAATTAATCATGATTATTCCAAAGCGACTAATCAATTGTTTGACAGTCCTAGTTTTTATTAATCCTTTGGTCATGTGGGAGAAGCAGCACATTTGGACTTTTGTTTGCTGAAATGCAACCTGATCAGGTCGTCTGTGTACTGTAGGTGACAGTTTCCAGTTAAGGTTTTTCCTCTTCAGAGATACATCCTAGACCCCGACCAGCTGGGTTTCCTGCTGCTGTTGCACAAAGACCCAAACTGCTTTAAAAGGACTGGGACTGCGGGCAGCCTGCAGCCCTGTTGTGGTGTTTGGCTTTCGCATCTTTGTGGTTAATACGAAGCCCTGCGGTCCCATGTTCTGTCTCCTCACGTCGCCCTCCTCATTTGTTTCCCTCTACGAAGGCAGCTCTGCTCTGTTGTAATGTATGCATGTGACTAGAAATGCAGTCTGAACCCAGTGTGTGATTCGAAAACCAGAGTGGAAACATTGCTGTGTCGAGGAGACCACCCGGGAATCCTCGTCTCTCTTGTGCAACCGGCGCATTTGTGCGTGCCTGTCACTCCCGGTGCAACTCGATGAGCAGCTCCAGAACGTCCTTGTGTCTGTGTGGGAGTTACAGTATCCCCTCATCCTGCTTTATAAGCTGGAGTGAAAAGTGATGGAAGGTATGGAGAGAGATGGGCCAGTGATGACATAGCCGTCTGCTAACCCCCCTCTGGATACGACCTGCTCTATATTAGATCTATCCATCATAAGGTTTCGGCTCAAGTTGCACGGACTCTTTTTTTTTTTATCTACATTTTTTTTCTGCCGCTCCATGTCCGCTCTCCACGTGTTAATCTCATCAATGTTTCTCCCGTACAGTCTGAATGCGTTTTCTCGTAAACCGTGCTAGCATACTTTGTTCATTTGTTTGTGTAGCCTTCTCCCTGAGTGGTTTTGGGAGCTCGGATGATAGATTTTCTCGCCGTCACCCTCCAGTGTCCTGCCCGGAGGCTCATCTGAGCACAAAAGGAGCCGTCACTCTGCTGCGATTCTGATCACGCTATGTGTTTTCACTCATATGTGTCGGTGGCGGAGGGATTCCTGTGTTTGTACAAGTGGAAATGCCTACGTATGTCGGAGCTGCCATTTATTGCTCGCGTTCCACGCTCGCCTTTGATCCCCTCGACGAGAGAGATTCCTGCAGTGTGAAATAGCCTGGACCAGATTTGCTCAATGAAAGAGCAGACCTTAACCACTGTCATTACAGCGCCCCAAACACTTTTTTTAAACACCACTTCACGTTTGTCTGTCTCTCGTCCTCTCATTCTCCCCTCCGTCCTCTGCCCTCTTTGTCATTTGCCGCCGGATCACGTACTGTACACAGGTCACAGACGTCCATGCGAGCACAAATAAATCTTCCAACAACTGTGGTTCGGTTGTCTCGGAAGTGGAACATCGGAAATTAGGATGACAACACCGGAGTGAGTACAGACTGCAGTGATGACTCAGGTGTGTGCGTGTGAGGCGGTCACACAGTCGGAGGAGGAGAAGCTGCGTTAGCAAAATGCACGGGTCGCCCTGAACAACATGAAATAAAATCTTAAGCCAAATCATCACAAAAAATTCACAAAGAGTTAAGAGAAAGATGCAAAAGTTTCAAAAAATGTCATCCAAAAATGTGTCTGATTTTACTTACTATGTTGGGAAGAAGGTAAAGGTAAATAAATAATAACATATTTCCAAAAGGTTGAACAAAATTAGACCAAATTCTTACCTTAGTAAATAATGCGAATTATAAAAAAAACACAAGATAAAAATGAAGTATGAATTATAAAAATGAATAACAACACTTTAAAGAAACCAAACTTTTTTTTTCTAATGCTAATAAAATTCAAATAAAATCATGTTTGTAAAAAAAAAAAACACAAGATAAAAATGAAGTAGTACTACGACTATTACATAAGACAGTTAAATTTGCTGCAGTAGCAGATTTGTTCATAGCTGAGGTTCAAATGTCAGTCATTCCAGCCAGGGTTAGTCAGACTGCTAGTGAGGAACAGATGTTGGAATTCTACGGAGCGGAATCAAAACATTTCTTATGTGTTTGTACATTTTTACATACAGTGCAGTGTGTGATTCTGCCATGCAGATGTGAACCTCAGTTTGATCGTGTGACGGAGTGAAACCGTGTGAGAAATGACCCGCAGCGCAGTCATGAGAAAGAACAGCGAACCCTACCTTGGGAGTCTGAGGTCGTGGCGTGTTGTTGTGTTGCAGGTGTCGGGGCGTGGCCGTCTGAGCCGTCCAACATGTGTCACAGTCCAGGTGGACACGCAGAGAGAGAGAGACGGTGTAATTATTATTATTATTCCCTGTGAAACACCATCGGTGTAACACAGACACTTACTGGAAACTACCGGGGTCACTGATGCTAATTTGCTGCGGTGCTGAGCTGCGCGGTTTCTAGCTGTGCCTTTCTACACCGCAGGTGGGACGGGAGCGGGGGAGCAGAGCCGGAGGGCCCGGGAGGGAAGCGATGATGGGGCTGTGGATTGAATTAGAGTTAGATGAGTAAGAAAGAAGAAATTGAGTCAGGAAGAAGAATGAAGGTCAGACCTGCAACAGAGATTTCTGTGGTGGGTTCAGTAAGTATAGGAAACACAGGGGGACGGGGGGAGGGGTGTGCCTATTTGGGCTGCATACAGTTTTTACTCTCTTATCATTCATTCTTGGGACCCGTTCCAATTCTTTGTAACCTGAACTACGAGAGGCATTATTGGAAATCTCCCTCCATCAAACGGAGAGCGCCGCAGAAACTTTAACGTCATAACTCTGACACGTCCTGTTGGAACGAGGCCACGTCCCCTGTTGTTCGAGTCCGCGTTTGCTTCAAGCACATGTCTGCGGCATAGCAAGGGAGCTGCATAATGTCTCCGTGAATATCTCTCAGCCCTCTTGTAAAGAGGCTGTCGGCTGTGAAAAATCTGTGCGCTTCAACGTGGCTGTATGTTGGCGTCAGAGCTCGTTCAGCGAGAGGACAGAACTGTGGCGCTGAGAGGACGAGGCCTTTTATGAAACAACAAAATGCTCTGCTGGTTTTAGAAGTGACAAACTCATCTTCTTTTTTTTTACTTCACTCTTAACAATGTGAAGTCACATGTGGGAGGAGTGACAAAAAATATGTGATTTGACCGAACGATGTTTGACATCAGGAACATTCGCTGTAGTCACAGCTTCAGGGAGAGAGTTTTGGGTACGATTAGTCTTCTAAACTATTTATCTGAACATTTTCTAAGGTTTAAGTGAAGGAGTTTCTGTCCAGTTTTGTATAAATGTTTAGATGTTTTAGAGATGACTGGATTTGGATGAAAGAGGTCCACTGTTGGGAGGATCTTTGTTAAACTACTCGGGTTAAGACGTCCTCGACCTGCGGTGTTTTGTGGTTACGTCGCCATCTCCCATAAATTTTTCACGAAAGTCTTGTCCAATCATTTTGAGGGATGTTAAATATACAGATACAGATACATATGTTCATATATGCTATACATTGAAGGAGGCTTTGTTTACATTCGCCAGTTGTGCGCCGTACATTGGATTGTGCTACATTGACTTTGGGGTTTTTTGTGTTGTTCTTTTGGGCACTTTTTGCCCTTCATTATGGCTCCCAGGTGTAGGTCAGACTCTTCTGATGTTTTTATGTCATGGACCAGGGGTGTCAAACTAATTTTGGTTCAGAGGCACACAATTTATCAAGCAGGCCGGATTGAACCGCCTAGCGGACCACTTTTTGGCCTACGGGCCGCATGTTTGACATCCCTGTCCTAGACTATCATATTAGATGAGTGACATAGGTACTCACAGAGCCGCATGTTTGACACCCCATTAGATGAGTGACATAGGTACTCACAGTATGTGAGTTCAGACGAAGCAATGTGTCAAAAAGACTATGTTCTGTAGCTCTCATGTTAATTACAAACTGTGAAAAGTGTGATTTCACTTTATCGTTTCCAGTTTGCCTGATTGCAAGAGCATTTTTGAGGGAAAACAATTCTAATTGCTGGTAATTGCTCCCAGCGTTTCCTCTCCCGTGAAAGTCTCGTGAACGTTATGCAGATTAGACCGTGGGCAAAAGCAGCGTTAGACTCTTCTGATGTTTCTGGGTCCTAGATTATGATGTCACCACTGTGTTAGTGAGGGTGAGTGAACTGATGTACAGTATGTGAGTTCAGACCGTTTCATCTTAAAAGATGAACTGATTAAAATATGATGGGAGTATTCAGGCCGTAAGAATCTAACTCTAAGAATCTCTTGACACGAAACATTTTCTTAAGTGACGACAGTACGTAGTAACCCTCACCTTTAGATCAAATAGACACAGGTGAAAGACACATGAACTTTTTATAAATGTCCCTTTAATTATCAAACCAAATACGTTCCAAAGTAAGTAGGACAGTGATGCCGAGGAGAACGATGTCGTCGGAACAACACAGACTTGGAAAAGCTCTTGAGATACAATGACAACAGAGGGATTTCATTTTCATTGTCTCACGGTTGTTTCCTGTGATTATGTGGTTCAAGGTCAGGACTAAGACCGTGCTGGTTCACAGATTTCTTCGCTCTTGTTTTGTTCAGCCGTAGAACACAGCTCAGGAAAGCACACAGAGGTAATTTTGCCCTAAAAAAAGACTTGCGTTTTTAACATGCCCTGCTAATGAAGACTCCAATTATCGTCCTCAGAGCTTTGGAATGCACTTTAGCACAAAATGAGGCCTGTGGATCTTTGACCGCCTACTGCTTTGATTTGAATTGCAGCAGAAAAAAAACGGTGAATAAAACACAGTTAATGTGTTTCACTAATTAGATTAAGATTAGGATTAAAAGGTACAGGATTTAATATAGAACATATTCAAAGCTTCATCCTGTCATCAAAACTCTAACTATAAAATATGTGTTTTATGTATTTTTTTAAACACCTCCTGCACCAAATTCCATGGAGAAAATGATCAATATTAACTAGTAGAGACACAGGTCGTGCAGCAAGATACCATAAACAAGACTTGATTCTTATTGTATAACATGTGAACTGTCCTTATATATTATAACCTCTAGGATCTTAAATATGATACCTCACTGTTAGACTTTCTGTTTATTTAGTCAATCGTGTCACATTTGAGAGTGTCTGTAGATAAAATCAGTTGATCGTGTCACATTTGAACAGCTTCATTGAGAGTGTCTGTAGATAAAATCAGTTCTATCCTATTGAGACGTCGATCCTGCCAAGATACTGCAGTTATTTGATACAGAAGTAAATCTAAATCAAAACTCTAAAACGCAAAAGCGTAAAAGAAAATAAAACATTTCAAAATACTAAAGCAAAGTTAATTTTACCTCAGTGTGTTTGGCTAAGGTAAAGGTTGTTTTTTTTTTTTGTTTGTTTTTTCCCAGCAGGGTTAGGTGCAAGGTTAAGATCTGTAGAGAATTAACAAATGAATATAATATTTTATAAAATAGATTTTTTTTTCTCAATGAACTTTGGTGTTGGAGCGAATGTAATGAGTAACTCCAAATTTCTATTGTAACGTTTATATGACGTTGTTACTGTTAATTGTTGAGTTTATAATTCAATGTACACTAATTAACGGAACCAAAAAGCAGAACGTTTCTTTACACTTGAAAATAAAATAAAAAATCTATGCAAAAAACATAGGAAAATATAACCAAATCCTGCACAAATATCCAGTTTACACTACATGGAATTCCCACATGGCACCACATCTTGTGTGCGATATCCATTTCATGTGTAGCAACTATTTTGGCCTGACTTCTTCTTCAACTGGGTGAGTGCAGTGAGATGCCTGTCAGCCATCATTACAGCAAACTGCAGCAGAGGTCTGAGTCCTTCAGAGAACCACTCAGAGCGGGGGGAGGGGGGGTGGGTGGGGGGGTGAGGGACGCTTGAAACCTTCTACTGACCAAAACTTCAGCAATCGACTTTGCATAGGAGACTGTAACTTCTTCAAGATTATGTTAAAATTCTGTACCTACAGTGCGACACAATTCGATTTTTTCTGAGTCTGAACTCACCCACGCTAACTCAGTGGTAATTATCCAGAGAGGGGCAGAATTTTAGTAATTGCTTGTGAGTTCCCTTCGGGAAATAAGGAAAACATGTATGTATGAATCGAACGTGGACGGTGGCGGTGAGAGCGCCGAATCCTGACTAGACTAGACCACCAGGGAAGATGTTAGGTGTTTTCTGTGTACAGCTTCGTGTGACAACGTATTCGTCTCTGCCGCTCGCCATCTAGTTCCAGCACATCTTTGTTTGAACGCTGTACATCAGAATGATGGTTAAGACTTTCTTAATAAATTTATAGGAGATGAGGACGTAACCCTGAAACGCCGAAGGTCGAGGATGTCATAAACGTCGTTTATGCTATTGCTATACCCAACTGACACTACCCAGATCCCAAACAAAAAAATAAAAATAAAAAATCACACACACAAACCTACATAAACATATCAATATTTCATACAGCAGAGTTTATGACTTACTGGAAGACTGTTAACATGTCACTAAATCATACTCTCACAAGTGCTAAACTCCATGTTTTTTGGGACTGGTTATGGAACAATGTTTAGAAAAGAGTGTCGCAAGATTTAGTCATTTGATATAAATACAAGGAAAGTTGAAAAAACCTCCCAGGCCTAGCCCGGACATTAATATTCAGCCATCACAGACTGTTATAAACACAGTGAGGACAGGTTTACATACAGTATATCAGCATCCAAGTTCACAGCCTTTAGCTATGACAGTAAAAACTATCTACAGTACTGAGGCCGCGGCATGGGGAGATTCAGTATTAAGTCCTGTAGTCAAGGTGTGTCCAAAAGTCTGGAGCTAGGGCTAATTATGGCTAATTATAACAAGGTTATGTTGTCCATCAGGATCAAGGATGTCGAATATATATTCGATTCGATATTTAACGCTAGTATTTTTTGCTCGGTATCTATTGAGCTGACAGTTACATTTTATTAAGCCAGTATTTTTTCAAAATATTTGGACATTTTCAATATTGTTATGACTAACCATTGCATTAGCTTTAGTCAGTTATATTTATATCAGACTTATCAGAATTTTTCTCAATTTCTCTGTTTACTCGAACCTGCAGCCGAAAGATTACCACTAACCATGTCTGCCACATAAAGAACTATTTTTCTTTTTTTATTTTTTGGCTTGCCCGTTTCTGACAAAGTCGCTTATTGAATTTTTTTTAGCTATTTTTTTCAATAAATTTTGCGACCATATATGTGGCATTTTTTGACATAACTGATTCTATATGCATTTTTTTTGTAAAAATCCTGCTATGGATTTAAATGAATAACTATATGTGCAATTAAATACTATTTACAATATGAAGAATCAGAGGAGAAGTCGTTTTCCCTGGGGTATTTTAAAATAATCCCATTACACAGTTTTCTCCACCACAACCTGTTGAATTCCTCCCACAGTCTGCTTTAATATCAAACCCTGATCGTGGAGCTGTCACGGTGTATGACTCTATCACTGAATGTTTAATGGCTACAGTGTGTTTGGGCAGTAAATATCACAGTAGTATGAGCCGTGGTGTCAGAGCTAATGAGCATTATTTACTCTGGATCTGCACCGGCAGCCAGAGCTCCGTCACTTTCTACGACGCTTATTTACGATCCGCTGCGTCTCCCTGTTCAGATCTGCTGGCACTGTCCTCCAGAGTGTCATACACAGCTGCGCTCCACACAAGGTTGTCGAAGGTTCAGCTAGGCCGCTTCAGAGTAGTGTTAGCGGGTTTTATCCAATCAGTGAGGAGCCTTTATGTGTTTACTACACTCCGGAGAGAGAGGTCTTTTAGTTGAGGAAAGTCTCAGGAATCACAGCTGACTCAGTTATGTTTCCCCTTTTTTTTTATCCATACTGTGTTGTGTCTGTTTGACCTTCCTTGCTCTGACCTTTGTCCTTTATACACTCTCCCATGGTGGGTTTTATTATTTTTGTTGTGTTTTCAGTGCTCATGTCTACATGCAGCCAATGGGCTCATGGGTTCATTTAAACCCAGAAGGCCTTGCTTAATATCTAGCTAAATGCTAGCTCCTGGCGGCTAAGATGTAGCAGAATATTTTGATAAACAAACATTTTAGTCACAAGGTTGTTAAACCAAAAAAAATTAAAAAAAGAATTGGGCAAATGTTATGTCAAAATAGCTGTGGTTTGCCAAACGTTGGACAGAAAATAACCCAGAAATAGCTCATAAAAAGTAAGAGATGTGAACAGCTAATGCTACAATAGGTGTTGACCACAAATAAAACGTAAAGAATAACTCAAAGGCCGGCTAAATGAGTTTAAACATTGGCCATGTGTAAATAGAAATAGCAAACATTTAGCCAAGATTGCCAGAAGCTGAAAAGGTAGTGTTAGCTAACAATTTGAATACATTTTAATTATAAAAAATGCACGTATTTGACAAAATGATTTGATAATTGCAAAGCACAGGACGGAAAAATGTTATCACATTTATCTAGGAATCACAAATGTTCTAAACAATTATTCACCACCAATCAGTTTAGTTTTATTTTCATTCTTCTTCTTAAAAGTATCGGTTTAGTTTTATTTTCATTCTTCTTCTTCTCTCCTTCACCTGCGCCAAGGTCAGGACCAGACCACCAGACTATAGAAACCTGCGTGTTTATCCCCGGTTTACATAGTCTATGTGTTTTATCACACACACACACTCTGCCAATAGCATGATTGGTTCTTCCTGGGAACACACTTAGAGAGTATCACGCAGCTGCGGCAGAACAACACACACTCACACACACAGTAAAGTCCACTTCACATCAATTTAAGATTTTGTCACTTGGTCCTAAACACTGGGGACACACACCGTGTAGAAAAAGAGTAAATATTAGTAGATTCAATGGTACGGAGACCATGGTTTGTATGGGAATAAAGGCCGGGGATGTTAGCATTAGAAGGGCAGGGTCCACTGATGTTTGATAATCAAACAAAGATCTGAGCTGACTCTGTAAATCGCTGCCTCGACTTGTCTACTTCAAATACTCCCTGCTACTGACTATGAACTATTATCAGATGTTGTTGACACAAGTGCACCACACACACACACACACACATGCAGGCGCGAGTGCATGTGCACACCTTCATCAGCCGAGCAGATTGAGATCAGAAGGATCACATTTATTATATGAAGTACTTCAGGAAAATCCCAGTGGATCTGGGAAAAACCTCAGTGGAAGGAATTAAAATATTTGATATCCAGAGCTTCAGCGTTCATTCTCTCAGGACAAGTCCCGCCCTTTTTGTTTGCCCACCCACCGGTGTGTATATTAAGGGGTATTAGTTTATGGCTATAAAACCTCTGGCGTCTGACATTATTTAATTATCTTCCCACACTAAAGACTACATCTGTAGCTCCGAGGTTCCCTAGTGAACCCAAATGTACTGAATACGCTCCAGGTTGATGAGTATTTTTAGGCTCAGGACCAGCACGATTCATATAAAACAAAAACAAAAAAATTATTTTTGAAGCCTTTTCAATCAATGGCAGACAGGAAGTAAAAGTATAGTACAGAGGATCCTCGGAACTACAATACTCTCATCTCTGTTCATCAGTAGCTACGTCACTCAGCTACACTAACACAGTGGTGACATCATAATCTAGGACATCAAAACATCAGAAGACTTACACTTTGGAGCCGTAATGAAGGGCAAAAAAAAAAAAAATGTTTTCATGCTATACTTCAGATTGATGGAACAAGACTTTTTTTAATACATTTATGGGAGATGGCCTCCTAAATGCGATTACATCAACCAAAATTAACAAAGGTGTTGGAGATTTCCACATGGAATTTTTTTTCCTGCAATAAGTTACTTGAGGTCTACATCTTTGGTTTTTGCTTAAGATCGGCTAAAAATTTGCTAGCAAATTCCGCAAAGGTTTGCCAGAAATTAGGATCTGTTGTTTTAACAAATTGCACTTCTTTTGGAACATCGAATGCACCATATTCAACATGCACATGCTTAGGTTAAAAAGAAAAAGTGCTAATAAAAACTGCTGGTGTGCAGAGGCTGATGAACCTGGTCATCTGATCTGGTCTCAGGTTTCAGTTTCAAGGAGTCAAATTCTAAAACAGAAGAGTTAAGAAAAAAAGAAAACTGCCGTGGCAGGAGGGCAAATCAGTTAAGAGAGGGAAATGGACTTTTAGCAATAAAAACCAGATGGAGAAGCAGTGAGACACAGAGAGATGGAGAGGGAGAGAGAGCGGGGTCAGGAAGATTTGGGACAGATGGGTCACTGGTCTCATTTGGAGAGAATATCAGGAGCATCAACCGCTGACACCAGAACATTGTACAGAACGTTGAACCGAAAACACTTCAAATGTCTTGTTCGTTGGCATCTTGCCGCTTGTTTTTTTGTCCTTCAGGAACAAGGTCTTGACTCCAGCCCACACTGTGTCTCCTGCTTGGAAACGTCCCTTTTAAAACACAGATGGCGTTTCATTAAAACATCACAGTAAAGAACAAAAGGGAAGAAAAACTGTTGTTTTTCTTCATAAAACTTGTTGGAAATGTAACTTGGCCCAAACGCTCTTTAAGGATATGCATTTCTAGTTGAAACTCTTATGATGAGAGGTTTACAGCCCCTGAAATGTAGTAAAAATATCAGGTTGACTGACGGTCACGGTCTCACTTTATTCTTCTGAAGTTTTTCAAACAATTATATTTGTTAGACTAATGTTCATGAAGTAGTTTCACGTAGTCTAGACCAGGGGTACTCAATAGGTGGACTGCAGTCCGACAGGGACCCAAACAAGTTTCAATCCGGACTAAAATGTTTTGGGTAGGAAACCACAGTCAGCCATGGTAACAAAGAACAGTTTATTAGTTCATGCTAATGGACAGTGGACATTACAGTAGTTTGATAACTTAGTTAATAACTTAAAGTTAATATGGGTTTTTTTGGTTTCTTTGGAAAAACACAGTGTTGCTGTGATGTTTGTTGCTGCTGGCTGCTTTTTGTGGTTGCTTCTTGTCTGGAGCTCTGGTGCAACAAGGTGCTGAACCCGCATTTTTTTACTTTCACTTATGATTACCGGTACTTTGACAGCTGGAAAAGCCTATATCGAATTCCGGAGATCCTTCATCCACCTTTTGTATTCATATTTACGTCTTCATATTTCTTGTTATACTGCGTTCGTGTCTTCAAACCCCTGCCTCTCCCCCATCCCAATATATTTGTTTCAAGTTCTTTGCAGGGATTTCTTTTGTTTTGTTTATTTGGTTAATTATTTGAATCAACGTCAATATGGAAAATGATTTATTTCATTTAATATTTATTTTGTTGTTTAAGTAAATATAAATAAATCCTTTTGTTTCCAGTATGAAAGTGTTATGGCTTTTGGCCAATTGTGATAAATTGATGTTTGATTTGTGGAAAAAATGTTGAGTGCGTGACCGTGTTGAGTCACCATGTCACCCCCCCACTCCTCTCCCCGGACCTCTAAGTTATATATTAGAGTACCCCAGGCCTGGGCCACGATATTGAACCCTAATGACTCACAGCTACAGTGGTCTATAGACTGCCACACACTGGAGGACACAGGTTAGAACTGTTCAGAGTTGGTTTTTTGGTTTGAAGTAAACAGATATTGTTTGGTAAATAAACTTAATAAATAAATAGTTTATTTATTCAGTACGATTTATGAGAGCTGAGCTGGGAAGGCTATTGCGTAAATAGCACGTAAATGCATTAGATTATTGCCCAAACAATTTTTTTCTCACACACTGGCTCTGAATATATATACAAGCCATGGGTCATGGGAGTGTGGGCGAATCAGTACTGGCTTGGGATGGCTCTCATTGGTTCAGACAGTGACGACCAATGTCTCAACCTATGGGAGCATTTGTGCTGGGCCATAGACTATAGAATATATCAGAGTACATGGCGCCTGAAGTATCGCAAAAATGCAATAGACATCATTCTACTCAGACGTCTAGTCGGTTCCATAGTGTAGTGGTTAGCCTGTCTTCCTCGGAAGCTGAGAGCAGAGAGTCCTGGGTTTGATTCCCAGAGAAACCACATGCTTGGTGCTTGCTAGGGGCAGCCTGTTAACACAACACATTTATTTTTCTATTTATTATTTTGATCGCAGGTAATCACATAAAAACACCTCATTTGTTTAAAACAGTGGTGTCAAACTTATGTTGGATCACGGGCCGCAAACTACCTAATTAGATGTCAATGGGCTGGACCATACAATCATCACATAATTAGCTATAAATAACATTAAGTCTATGTTTTTCCCCTTTGTTTCCATGCTAATAAGTACATTTGATATTTATATTATTATTAGTAGTAGTAGTAGTATTCGGAAGTTTTTTTTTTTTTTTTTTTTTTAAAAATTTTTAAAGCG
>NC_024316.1:4276777-4312016 GCF_000523025.1 Cynoglossus semilaevis | reverse complement strand
ACTTATGTATACTGTACAGACTTTTGTCCTTTGTTTGTCTGAAAGCTCTGCAAATGGTTTAAACACACACTTTATCTGTAGTTCATCTGTGGTTTGGAGAGATGTTTTCTGCAGACTTTGTTGCTCGTTTCACTCGTTTACCCGTTTCTGTAAACTTCGTGCCTCTGCACGTTTGTCCGGGACTGAGTTCAGACCTTCAAAGTAGAGCTGACGCTGCCATGCACCCACACCCCCATATACACCTAGGCTTCCTCCCTGCACTCCCTCACCCGCATGTGAGTGCACCGCAGCCAACTTACCTCTGCTTTGGCTTTTGTTCCTCCTGAATGGGGGCGAAAGGCTGTTACCGTGTCAGTCGACATGGCCTCTTATCAGACCATTAGACTACCCTCAGATTCTCTTTCCAGATGGAGGTGAGATAGGACCTCTGGGGCCCGGACCCCCGCAGACATTGAGAGCGGGCAGGGCCTTCTCCCTAATCTTCTACCTGATGGAGGTGCTTTAATGTGGGCTCGGGTTTCACTCGTCTCCCCTGTCTGGCTGCCTGGGCCTGGGCCTGTGTGCCAGGATGCAGGAATCGTTCAGGAATCTTTATTCTAGGGTTCTGATAGTCTGCTGCCGTTACAAGTTAAGCTGCAGGTCAAGGTGCAGCTGTGGTGACAAAAGCCCACATTTATTTTTATTTTTTTTTCCCCCCAACAATGGATTTCATCTGCAGCTACTTTTTGGCAGCCTCTGACCCACATGCAGATGGACCTCAGTTCTGCTCCTGACATCCTCCTCTGTAACATAAACACTGCCACTCACGCTGCGGAGAGGGAAGGAGAAGGAATTTTGTGATAAGAGCGGGAGAGGGGGGGAAAAAACTTGAAAGAACAAATGGGTGAGATTGGTCGGAGACAGATGAAGGGAGAAGAAGGAGGCAGATCGAATTCCACCCACCTTTTTATTGTCGTGTAAACCCGTGGCCATGTGTGCATGTTTAGCATTTTTATTTCCCTGGGCTTTCCAAGTGATAAATGAATATTTATTCAATGTTCCCTTAATAATGATAATCATAATAAAAGTTTCTCGTAAGCTTTGTGCGCCTCTGCGTTGGAGCAAACATAAAGCTGATTCCAGCTCCTAAATTTCTCAAATTATCTAAACATATGGGATGTATTTTCCCCCAGGATGACGTTTGTTTTTGACATATCACCAAAAGTGATCTAACTAGAAAATATTTGTCCAAGAATTACCCAGTTTTGGAACAAACAAAGTACAGTACGTGTGTTCATCCATCTATCCTGTGGTGAAGTTCTCACCCGGATGGACATGAGGTTGTTGGTGCTGTGTAATAGGAGACGCCAAACCCCTGACCACAGATCAGGACCAGATTGATACAAGTTCAGCAACAAACGTTGGAACATTTTTAGCAAATTGTCAGGGTGTGGTGAAAACATTCTGATGTGTTATTATGGAGGAAAGAAAAAAGTTCCAAAATGCCTGCGAGATATGAACCACACACTCCGATACCGAAACTCTGAGGATTTTGGAGGATTATCGCTGTTTTACAGGGACATTTTGAAATTCTGTGTAGAGGAAACGTTGTTGTCAGGATTACATGATATAATCTTAGGGAGACCTGTACTGAGATCAAAACCGCGCCAGGATAAGACCAAGACCAGCCAAATCTGGATTCTGATGTAAGCCACTTTTTTAAAAACTTTAATAGAAACACTTCAAATGTAGCTATTTTAAATTTGGAAAATGAGCATGTAACTCTCCGTGTATTACTTTTGCTAATGGAGATAACACAGCAGTCAGTTGTTCTGTCAGCTCCCAGTCAGATGCTCATGTTACAGGTCACTGTTTCCTCCTCCAGGGGGAGCCTCTGATCATGTTGTCACGTCTGTTACCAATAGTTGCTGACTTGGTGTGTCCTTGTGTAAATGCTGCTTCCGCGCAGAATAACGTTACCGCCCATTTTATGAAGCGATTATGACTATTGGTTAAATCGAGGGTAAAATATAAGCCTAAGCCAATCAGAGGTAAAGAGTTAGTTAGCACAGTCGGGGAAATAAAAAACACTTTCCGATGATTTCCCATGCGGGACGACGACTTGTGTCACTAACGTCCACTTGTTGTCTGTACAATATTTTTTCCATAGGAAATACAGCGTTGTGTCAAACGTCATTCTGTACAATTTACACGATGGACCGTCCTGCCTGCAGTCCAGATCTGTCTTCCATTAAAAACCTAGAGCTGCAATAAGAATGAGAACCAGACAAACGTGAACACAGACTGTCGAGTAAATTTCTACTGCTAACATGCAACGTTCGTATGAGTTAACTTCAAATATTTAACTGCGTAATTTAAAGAATTTTTTTTCTCACTCTTGTTTTAGAGTGCAGGGATCATCATTGAATTATTAAGTCCGTAAAAATACCGACGGACGACTCTTTGTTCTTCTGGCTGATAAATGCATCAGCTAATTTGATTTACTTTTCATAACATTTCACAGGAGACTACCAAGTGCACCTGTCTCCCTGCTGTGATTAAGTTTGAACACATTCTTTCATAATCCTGTCACATTGGTTAGGCTCACAAAACAGACAAATGTACCAGCGCAAGGTACCACAAGGTCTGTAGAAAATGAGAAATGTGATTTTGATTCAGACGAATTCCTTCCTTACGAATTTCTAATTGAGAATGAAATGTAGTTGTTAGGACTTGTGGTTTCGCAAAGTATATACATGTGCACGGAGGTATGGAAATACGTCAAAACTGCTTTCATGTTCCTGGCTCTGAGGTTTGATTTGTGCATTGGCACATCTCGCCTAGGACTGGAGAAACTCTCCGCCATTCCTCAGAGATTGTCCATCATTCCTCACAGGATTAGAGACAAAAAAAAAAAAAAAAAAAATCGTTCCAGGGAGGGATTTCTTTTTTAACTTCTCCAGAGCTGCCACAGACTTCAGCTGATATCTGTGTCTTCTAGTGTTTCTGTCCACGTCTGACCTGATCTGCTCCTCAGTATGACTCTGGGATTCACACTGTGTCTCTGTGGGACTTTAATGAGTTTGATACATGAGAGGAGGTTGGGACTTTTTTCTTTTTTTCTTCTTCAACAGTCAACTCCACCTAGTGGCGTTTGTACTGAACAGAATCCTGGCTGCTGCCATGAATGGACACTTATGAACCGGGAAACGTTGCACCAGCAGTGGTTGATGTGAGTCATTTTAGCCCTGTGATCAGTGGGAAGATCATAATCAATCCTCACTTTTTTTTTCTCTAAAATAATTCCCTGAAATTAGAGCCACTTTTTGAAGATTCTTTAAGATCTGTAGTTGCCGGCTCCTTGCGTCCGGATTTTAGTTTTATTCCAGAGAGCTGTGGATCTCTGTGCAGCTTGGCATCTGCAGGTTCCTGCTCACACTTGCTTTTCACCCAGCATGTTTGCTCAGATGAAGGAAATTATGTAATTAACCCTATGAGCAATTGTTTTCTTTCACTCTTTACCCCCTGCTCTCTACCTTTTACCCCCTTCTGTCTCGGTTCCACTCCTTTCTGAGTAATTTTTCCAATCGAAATGCAGCCACACCTCAGGCTGACTTCATTAATCGCCCGCGACCTTGTCATGCAGATCAATCTTTTCCAGAGAAGAGCAGCTTCGCAAAAAGATCAAACAAGAGTGTTTTTGTTTTTTTAGAGTAGAAATGGAAGCTGAGACCTGGTGGCTTTCACTTTGGTAGATGGGTGTAGATGGGGGTACACGCGGGCAGTAGCGGGAGGGGGAGGAGGGGAAAACCTGGCATTTTGCTCTCTAATTCCAGCCGGCCTGGAGGCCTGGAGCGCTCAGAGAAGGGCCTCACTGTTGCTCTCTGGATCAGCCAGGTATTGCTTACATAAAAAGCAAGTGAAAACAGCTGTAGGGATAATTAGCTTGATTCTCCATTACATGCCATGAGGGCCAATAACTAAAAAATGGAGTTTTGTTTGGGTTAGGGCTGCAGCCCCAACCAGGAGGAAGTTGTAAAAGTCAGGCAGGGAAAAAAAAAGAAAAAAAAAAGAAAGAGGGAAGAAAATGGAGGGGCAAGGGAGAGAAAGAGGTCTTGAAGCAATTGTTGCAGAGATGTTCTCTCTTGCTGGGACAGTTTGATGTAGTCCATATTTTCTAAAGGGGGCTTTTGAAAGAAGCTGCAGTATTGGAATGATCGGGAGGGAATGTGCATCACGCCATATGTTTCTGCCCATCTAATGTTTTCCAAGTTTTTTTTTTTAAGACACTCCACGAGAATGTGCGACTGAAATATCTGCGGATCTTGGAAGGACCTTGTTTTATGCACCTTTTTATTTTGTATCAGCGAGGCAGCCATGTTATGACTATCACGGAGTTGCCGTACCGCAGGCTCTGGGTTCAATAAATCAGACACATGATAAAAGCAGTCATTTGTTAATGTTGGTTTCATGGCAAGGGGTTTTCTCTCAAAACTGCCTCTCCTCTGACCTTCTCCTCACGAGGTTAAATAGACCATGATTTTTCCAAACCAATGTTTTCGATCTGGGCTGTACGTTCACACAAAGAAACAAAAAACACAGCAGTGCCCGCCTGGCCAGCATTTGTCATACGACTGATTCGATCCGTAGCGTGGCTGCTTCTCTGTGTCTTGCTTGGAAGAATGAGGTTAAGAAGTTGTGGGGGTTCAAATCTTTGTACAGGTAATTGAATTTAGTATGTTTCTCCTTTTTTTCTCTCTGGGAGTGAAGGAACACCGACCACAGGGTAATTCCAAGTGAAAGAGCAGCACTCTGACTTTGGTGGTCCCAAAACTCTGCAAGGATCCATTTAACAGGCAGTTTATATTAGTAGCACTTAAAGACAAGAAGAAGTTTGGCTGCTCACATGCACACTCTCAGGACTGGAATGGTTTCCTGAGGACAAAGACGGAGACATGGGACAGGGAGTGAACTAGAATCCACCTTATCCTTCTGGATCACCTCTTTTTTGCAACCTTGTCAGAAATTCAGGTTGACACACACCTATAAAACATTTTCTCTCACATTTTCAAAGTGTTGGATCGTGTACACTCTGTTTCAACTTCTGGCCGTTTGGCTGAATGGTTGGATGATGCTCACTGTTTCTTTGTTTTGAACGTAGTTGCCAAAAATAGCATCTCAGACAATGATTCTTCTAGGCAGGGTTGCAAAAACTTTTCTAGACCCTTACTCGTAAACTCTGAGAATCAACAGCAAATTACATCCAATTTGGTCCTAAATTGTGGTCTGCTGATTGGAGAAGGTCTAACAACATCTTGGCTGTGTTACACTGCACAACCATGGGAAAAATGTGTTTTAAACACTTGTGAATTATGTCATCGGGGGCTTAGTGGAGGAGCCAGAGGTGAAGATTGATTCTGAGAATTTTATCGGGAGTGACCAGGATGGACAGAGTAATGATAGTAAAAAAAAGAGTAGATCAGAGGAACTAAGGAGGGAAACGATTTAAAGATGAAATTAGATAAAGGTGCTGAAAGTGAAGCTGCCAGGCAGGAGGATAAGATTTCTGAATGTAGTGAAGAAGGGCATGAGGATCGTTGGTCAAACAGCTGAAAAGATAAGACATATCGTGGGCTAGAGGTTCATGGTGTCCTTGATGGTCCACAGGCCAGTCCTGGCCAAACTACAGCCCGTGGCCCAGATACGGCCTACTGGGCCTTCTAATCAGGCCTGCCAAACACTGCATACATACAAGGTATGGTAAAGACCAATGTCAAACCTTTAGTTTCGTTCATTACGAATCAACTGTAATGTGAGTTGATGTTACTACTGTACATGGTGCTAAATAATCTTTTAAAGGTTAGGTTTATTCTTGTAAATTTTATTCAAAATATTTCGTTTAGCATTCTACATCCAACCAATACTTAACTGGCCCGCCAGTCAAATTTTGAACATCATTATGAGACAAACGGTTTGCCCAGCCCTGCCATAGACACATCATGACCTTGACCAGGGCTTCCAATAAGTGATCAGTATCTACCAGTAGATTGCCAAGGGAGTACTGGTAGTTCATGAGCAATTAAAAAATATATACATTTTATATTTATATTATTCTCAGCAGGGGTGTCAAACATAGAATGCGCGGGCCAGAAATGGCACACTAGGGTGTTCAATCCGGCCCGCTTGAAGAATTTTGAAAAAATACACAAACACTTCATGTTCGGGATATTTTTGTAAAATTATATTTCATTAAATAATAATAATAATAATAATACATATCTAATATATTTGCACTTTTTGGCAAGAAAACAAAGGAGAAAAACATGGACTTATTGTTATTTATAGTTAATTCTGTTCTGATTGTACTGGTCCCGCCCACTTGACATCTAATTAGGTTGTATGTGGCACCTGAACCAAAATGAGACAACCCCGTTCTATAATGTGTAGTATTGATTATATACTGTCAGAAGTTTATATAAATATGTATTTAACGCTTTCATTGGTAGATCACTTTAGCCTAGTTATTTGAAGAGTCGCTCGTAAGTTGTTGTTTTTTTTTTCTCACCAAATCTATCAACTAAAATATAACAATACAAAGTATTCATTTGTTTGTGTGTGTGTGTGTGTGTGTTTGCCTGGACTTTACCACAGACTAATTACTCTGTCCTAATTATCTGCAGTCCAACCAGAAAATGGCTATCAATCCACCACAAACATTCGAGACACTGGTGGACCGACATGCAAATCTATGAACATGTGCTAATTTAGTGAAGTAATTTTGGTGCAGCAAACACATATCCCAGGAAATGAATTCAGAAATACAGTGTGGTATAGTGGGAATGTTAATTAGAGTTGGTGCAGACAAACCATTGCAGCTCATTAAAAAACGATAAATGTTGTGAAATGACTGAGGGCTTACCAGGGTTTTGCAAACAGATCTCCTCATCAAGTGCACCGTGCCTGTTGCTGTGGCCCCGTTCTGATAAGTTGATCGTTTTCTGTACAAATCTGCAGAGTCAGGGTGAAACATTATTAATATGAGAGAGTTTTCACCCTGACTGATCTCACCATTAAGCATCAGGAGCGGAGGATGAGGGTTAGGCAGGGAGGAAAAGATAGGAATGGCTGATTGGAGTTGAAAGGAGATGGTGGCAGCACGTAGAGCGAGAGAGGGAAATTCTATTTGGTTTGAAGGCAAATGCTTTCATTTAGAAGCATTTTTCTCAGTAATTTTGGTTCTAAACCAAAGGCTCAGATGTTTGATGTAAATTATTGCAAAGCTTTAGACAAATGTGTGTTTTTTTCTCAGTCTCTTAACCCGCTTCGCTTCAAGAGTCCCGATATGAAAGGAGTACGGATTATGCTTCTGTTTTTGACACTAATGTAAAACAAAACTACATCTTGGTTTATCTCATTCTGTTAGCTCTTTAAACTGAAGTCAGGATAATGTTGTTAAAGCATGACAGAACCACAGTCCTGCTCGTGCATCAGTCTGATACAAAGAATCCCATTTTCTTTATCTCAAAGGTTTGATGTGTTTCAATCTAAGGGATGCAACCCTTGATGGTTGCGTTCAAAGGACGGTGAGGCGCTGACACTGTGTTTGGTATGTTTTGAACAAGAAAAATCATTTAGCCTACCGCTGCGTTCAGTTCCTCTGAGTCAGGATACTTTGATGATGCATGTGCCCTGAAACTAACAAAGCCAAGTGGAACTCAGCCATACATAGTTTAGATTAGTCACACGTGTTTCTTCGTCTGGGAAGAAAAAAAAAAAAACATCGTAAAATCTACAGCATTACCTGTTGCATTAGGCTGTCAAACGTGTCTCTTTCTGACTCTCTCGCAGCTCCATCGACATCCTGAAGCAGCAAAGCGTTGTCCAATGAATGTATCCCACTGTTGTTAATCTGTCCAGAGGTCATTCAGAATTCAAATCTTTCTAAGCAGAAGAACAACATTCTCTATACAAACATCATTATGTGAGGATGTCAGAGTTTACCTCTAGGATGCCAACAGATGTTATCTCTTTGGTGTGTCCTGGTCAGGACAAAGGGGTCTCCCCCATGATGCTCATGCCCAGAAATATCGAAATCAAAAAGTGAACTACTTGTTATTGTGACTCAGCACACCACTGTACACAACGAAATGCAACCTCAGCATTTTACCCATCACCATAGTCAGCAGGGGCCAGTTTAAGAACCTAGGGAGCAGTGTGTGGAGACGGTGCCACTCTCAAAGCACCCAGGTTGGGGGTTCAAACCTGAACCCTTTCAGACCCAAGTTCGCTTCCTTAACCACCAAGCCACCACTGTCCCGAGGGAACCACCGTAGTAGCTGGAATGGCTCCTCTCCATACATATTGTTATTTTTTAATGTTTCCAAACAGTTCATTTTCGATAATAATTCAGTAGCGCAGCCTTCAGGCAGCGTGCTAACTTCTGGCATCTGCAGGCCATGTCCTCGAAAGGATCCAGGTCTGTGATTGCGACATCACTCCTGTCTACATCACTGACCACAGAATGAACTTCACGTCCAGATACTGTATCTGGTTGAGTTATTGCCCCCCTGAGGTTGTGGCCTCAAGGTCTCCTCCATCTCTGTCCCCCTAGTGTGCATGTTGTCCGTCTTATTGATTGAAGGCAAAATGGCCCAAAAATCATAAAAAAAAGAAAAACCAACAGGAATGTCACACATTAGGGAAAGCAGTATCTTTCAGATCAAGTCATTAAAATGCCTCAGTTGTTTGGATAGAAACAGGTTCAGTCGCAGCTGTTTTCAATTACTTTGTTTTTATTTTATTTTTTTTAGACATGTTAAATAAGGGGGTAATCAAATGTCTTCCAGTTGTACAGCGGTGGACAAATTGACACAAAAGACGGATGTAAACAGAACAGTGGGATTTCATCAGGCAGGTTTGGCCTACGTCAGTATAAATAAATGTTACTTGTTTTGCTTCCAAGACAAATAATAGTCCGACCCATGAAGTATAGGTCAGTGATTAAGACAACAGTGAAAATTAAGCATGGTTTTGGGAGCAACTGTTATTAAATAGATTATCTTACAGCTACATTAACATTTATGTGTTTACCAAACACTTTTATCCATAACTTTTAGGTGTTTTTTTTATTGACTATTTCACAATTTATTTATTTATTTTTTGCTAAAATTCAATACTGTCTAAACACCTAATTTCCGATTCATATATATAGATACAATACAGATATATGCAGGCGTTTTCTCCCAAAACTGAGGTCAACGTCTCAGGAGCCTACTGAGTAATTCCAGCATATTTGGATTTTCATTATCAGAGGAAAAACTGATAACAATTCGTACTGATATTACATAATTATGCTAATATCGGCAACCCAGGCACCTGATTTGGGATTGACAGTAGTAGAAGACCAGGTAACGATACCAACGGGTGATCATTGGAAGCATTCAGTGACAGACACAGGTCTTCCAATCTCAACCCATGCAGATGTTTGTATAAACCAGGGGTCACTGACCTTTCTGAAACTGAGAACTACTTCAAGGACCCTTAGTAATATGAAGTGCTACTTGTTTGATTCAGACTTCCTCAACAATGTAATAATAGTTAGTTCTGGGACATACAATAGTGGACACTCTTCTTACCATCGTCATTGACCCATTTGAATACAGTTTCAAGTGAAACTGATTCAAAAAGCACAGTCACAGTACAATTTCTGACCCTCTTGTTGATTAGTTTTATTTTTAGAACATTCATGTCCATGTGAGCTACCATATGGCCCAGGGGAAACCACGTTGGTGACCCCTGGTATAAATAATCACTGGTTAATTCACAGACGACACATTTTAAGACCCACAGACCGTCGTAGGTTTGTCCTCATCAACAGTTCGAGCCCAGAGGTCACACGCGTGTGTGTGCGGTGAATGTGTCTGTTGTTTTCGAAGCAGTGACTTGTTGACAGAGAGGTAAGAGGAACAGCCTTCAAACACACCCACAGGCAGGACCTGCGTCTCCATGTTACCCTGCCGGGGGCCATATTTGTTGATTCTCTGGCCCGGGAATCATTAATTCAGGTGCAGACGACAGGGACGAAATTTGAGAGTGGTGTTCCAGAACAGACACACTCCTAGGGATCCTAAACATAAGCACGTGCATGCACGAAACATGCATTTGTTCATGCATGGAGGGGTACACACACACAAGTGCACAGTGTTGCATAACAAATGATGGCACTTTAATTGCAGAGCCTGTTTATTTACTCCTGGATGTAATGGATAATCTATCTTTTCTCAGCAGCCAATCAGAGACAGAGAGCAGCGCCTGCAGAACTTGATGCTTACCTTTAAAACTGGACTCACTTAAACTCCAGAGACTATTGAATAAAACCTCGTTCGCACCCAATCGTAACCCTAACAGTTGGATTATCGACTAGCCACAGATTATTTCCAAACCTTACCTCCGCAGAATCAAACTTCCTGAACTTCACCCTCTCGGTCTAAGTGACTGATGATAACGTCCTTAGTGATTGGTAGTTATTTCGGAGCCTATTTCCTCCGCCAATGAGGCGCCCCCAGTATGCCAGACATACATCATTGCCCCCCCACACTTTTTTCACCACCTAACCCCCACAAAAGAAGTGTGTTGTTGCCGACCACTGTGCAGCCCCAATAACAGACACATTTCCTTTCTGCCTTTCTCTCTTTTCCTCCTCCCTCCCCCATTTTATTAATGAGCACTTGATGTCAGGGCTGCAGTTAAAGAATTCTAAAGGAGCTCTGGAAACTGGCCAGACTGTCAGAAAATGCTAAACTACAGCTCTGAAAATGTGTACAATGGACCTGGCAGATTTGTGTGTGTGTGTGCGTGTGTGTTACCAGGAATTTAATTCAGTGATGGAACCTTTTAGGAGATGACCAAGGAAATTAAAAACAACTTGAGCTCCTTCATATTAAAGTGTGCATTTGTTTTTAATTCTTTGTGGCTGAGCTCTTGAACTGATTCTCTACTCACCCCCCCCCCCCCCCCCCCCCACCCCCCCCCCCTCCCTCTCTCCCCCCCTTCCTTCCGTCAGGGAAGAGTTTCTGAGCGCAGGCTGCAAGAACTCAACACACTCAAGCAGGAACTGCCTTTTTTTGTTTTTACTGTTTCATAAAAACGGTTCGACGATTAAAACGTTTGAAGATGCATTCTTCCCTGGACCAACAACGTTACAGACACAAGATGAACTCTGTAAAAGGTCAAGTGGTTGAACATTTGCCAATCCGGTCATCGAAAGCCCCGCAGTATCACATAGTTAACCCTGAGCATTTACCAATTTGAAGGAAACATCTATGGTCCCACTCCCTGACAACAACGCTACCAAAAGGGCACAAAAAATACTTTAGCCTTTAGCATACAACTAGGCTTAATCTCTAATCACTTCAATATCTAAAGGTACAAACACAGGGAAGTCATTCTTAGTAAGTTTGGTTCAGGCCTCTTGACTTCCCATAAATTGGTCACCTGGACCTCCTATGTCTCTTATGGGTCATTCGGCGGCCCAGATCTGTTGTTTAAGAATGTCTGAAATACCTTTTAGTTGAAGCTGACATTTTGAAGTTGACATTTTCAAACTCTGTGTGTGATGATGGTCTAGAATTAAGCCAGGAAAGGGCATGCATGTGTGGAACTGTTGGCCACATTTTGATAATCAGACGTGGGCCACTAAAAGCCTGTAATTCATTATTTCACATAGTCTAAGTGGAAAAAACAAGAAGTGTTTGACCCATTGATGTAGGTATTTTTGTAGTGGAACCATTGATTTGAACTGTTCACTTTTGAAAAAGACAAATTTTCTACAGCAAAATTAGTCTTTGTCAAACTTGACATGGGGTTTTTGGCTGGCTTTCTTTCTCTAGCCCACTGCCGTGTGTGAAGGTTTCTTAACAGGGTGTCAGTCATCAGTCTACAGCTCGGAAGATATTGGCATTCCGTCCAATGCCTTGATTTTCCGAGCTGTTTCCAATCGAGTGCAGGAGCTGGGTTTTATTTAACAGAACCGCGGTGCGACAGGGTTCTGGCCTCACATCAACCCAACATCCACTTTGGACAACTAGTGTGGCTGAGCTGGGCCTGTGGAACTGTGGAACTGTGGCCGTAAACACGTGCAAACTCTTGGACTGATTTATGAAGGCTTGAATGTGCTTACATCTGCAGCTCTTCGTTTTTTGGTTGTTTTTTTACATGTTTGACCTTTATTTAACCTGGAAGTCTCTGGAGAAGTTTTCCTGAGGAGTTTCTCAAAGCTTCTACATTTTTGGGAAATATCACAGCAAGGACTTCAAAACCGAACAAACCACAAAGACCGTCTTATTGTTCTGTGCCAAAAGGAGACGTCCTTGTCTGCTGAGACAGAACCGCATCTTTGTCCCCCATTTTATTTATCTCCTACTTCCTGCAACAATGAAAAAAAAGGGAAAATCTGGAAGACGAAGTCTGAGGTTCAGACTTCCTTACAGATCAGGACCACAGGGAAACCGAGAAGGAAATGTGCGGAGCCTACACCAGCCAGTTTACAGTAAGAACAGCGTGTTTATACGTTCCACCTCTGTGTTCTTTTAGGCTGCCATATGTTTGTTTAATGAACCGATATCATGTTCTGTTTGCTTTTTCTACATTCAAAACCGTTTTGAGTGCCACTCTTCTCGTTCCTCTACTTTTATTTTCTTTTGTTCAAGTTGTTACAGCTGTCGAATAGTTGTTCCGAGGCCTGATGTTTTCTGTCACTGTACGTTTACTGTGTTGATCCTCTGAATCTGAAGTGACTTGCGTAAAAAAAACAATATAGTATTAAAGCACAATCAAACTGACAGAAAAGTCGTTTTTATACTTTATTAATATCAACACTATTTGTCAAGCTGTGCCAGTACATTAAAATAAACTAAAATTACAGGGTGCTTGACTTAGGTCAGGGTTCATTTCCAAGTGACAACGTAACTCGGATTTCCACCTTACGTACTTCGGAACTTACAATAACATATAACATATCACAAAATCAGGGTTAAATTTGAGGCGGAAACTGTTCAGCGTCGAAAGAAAGTCGCCTTAACCATCCATTTTCTGTGTTTCAAGACCTCCCACAAAATATGTAGGAAAACGGAACCTGCAGCTAACAGCAGTGGAGACCACGTGGAAAGCGTGCTGTTGGATTCTTCATTTTCCTTCATTGTTGCTCTGACAAAACCTGGAACGTCTTCATCTTCTCCTACTTCATCTTGCATCCATCCATCCATTTTCATCCGCTTATCCGTTACCAGGTCACCTGCAGGTGGTGAGTCCACTGGAAGGTACCAACCACCCTAACCTGGATTCGAACTTGCCCAGGAGGTGAACCTTGGGGTTCCACACCAATGACAGAGACATTGCCCCTGGGCCGAAGTGCCACTCTACTTCGTCTTTTAAATATAAAATCACATTCAAGGCTAGTCAAACTTGACCCTCCCAATCTTCCTGGCCTCCTCCATGATGCCACCACCTCCTCTAATTTCATTTCTTCTTCTACGTCCACTCGATTGCCACCCTCTGTCGGTCTCACCACACTGAGGAGCAGAGATTTCAGCCACTGTGCTCCCTGATTCTGGAGCTCACCAACACCAGGAACATCATGTCACTGTCACACTTCAAATCTAATCTCAAAACCCATCTCTTTAGGCTCCTTCTCTCTCTCTCTCTCCCTCCCTCCCTCTCTCTCTGTGATCACAGTTACACTGTGTATCTCTTAAGTGTCCCTTTGTTGTTTTTTTTAATGTAGCTTTGTTTACACTATTGAGCAGTGATCCAAATCCGGCCTGCCGGACCGCCCAATCCAGCCTCCAACTGGATTCAGAATTAAACATCAAATAATAATGTTATAATAATAGTATGAAAATGTGATTCTTTTCCTTCTGTCTGCGTTTGTCTCCTCAGGAGACGTCCAACCATTTCTGCCTTGTTTCACTGACTAATTGGCCAATAGTGGTTGTAGCTGAACTACTTCTATCAAAAAAAAAGAGAAAAAAATACAATAAACAATGTCTCCTTTGACATAGTTTGTGTTGTTAAATAAGCAGGTATTTCACCACCGACGGCAACTACGACAATAGAATCCTGCACTGGCCCAGACGAATTCTCGCACTTTTTAGTCTTGACCAATCTCTCTCTCTCTCCCTCTCTCACTAGCTCTCATAAACTCTGCCAGATGTTGCCCCTTTTTTTTCCTCCTGGGGGAATTACAGGAAGATGGGGGTGGGAGAGTAGGGGTGTAGGAGGTGATAGAGAAGGTACGATACGAAAGTAGAACAAAAAATAAGGAGGAAGCGGAGGAGGAGGAGTGTGGCGCAGACTCAGAAATGTGGCCCATCATGTTTTGGAGCCGTGTCTGACGCACTTAGCACCTGTCCGGCATCAGCCACAGTAACATTAGCCGCGAGAAGAACTGAGAGCATGTTTTACACACACCATGAAGATGTGCCACATGGGTTTCATCTCTGAAAACAAAAATTGTTTAAAAACTACTACTATTTTTGTCTAACGTTTGTCTAGTTTAATTTCTTTGAATTTTTTGAAACATTAATATGACTTTGGGCTATATTTCCTAATAGTTTTACTTTTATCTGCCCTGTTGTTTTAATGTCTTAAGACTTTTTAACACTAAAATTTCACAATTTTGTTTTAATTTATTGTTTACATTTTACCTCCTTTTTTGCAATTATTTTAACTGTATTTAAACAACATCAGTTCTTTGTTTATTTAACTTCTAATCCTACATTTACTATGATTGCGTTGCCTGTAACAGACATTTATAAACAAATGAGTCTTACATACGTTGAAAAATATTTTAAAAAATATGAGTGCAGAGGAAACCTGCTTAGGAATCCTCCATCCTCCCAGTTATTTAAATAGTGACTTAATATATTTCACATGTACTTCAAGGTAGTTTCACAAAGTTCTCGCCTTCATCTTGCTTTACCTTTTATGTTTTGGCATTTTCTTGGTACAACCAAGGAATTAAATTATCACAAAATTACAACAAAAAAAAAAAAACACGAATCGAATTAGTTAATCAACGAGTATCTATGTAAAAAAAAAATGATGCAGATACATCAACAATGTGTTGAGAGACTGAAGGTGAAATAACATGAGGAGTTTCTGTAAAACATAAAAAGTGCTGACCTGGGCTTTTCTTCATTCTGGCCACATTCCATTCCGACTGAACTGCATGCCACTCATCCACTTCTAATGTTTACTGTTATTCTATCTCCATTTCCTCAATCCAGGTGTAACTGGATACAACACTTCACTATTCAATCGCAGCAATTTGAAGCAAGATTTTTTTTTTCTGGTGCTGCATGATATCAAACGTATTTTGTCGTATGAAATATTTCCCAAACGAATCACCTCAACAATCTCCTGCATGCATGCATATATGTGCAGCTGATGGGACAAACGTTGATTTTCTGTAGGCAGTAACTGGATCTGCAGCCTTCCAAATCTTCTTTGTGCTACTACGGATGAAGTAACGGCCTTCTTCCAAATCTTCTCTGTGCTACTACGGATGAAGTAACGGCCTTGAGTGTTTTATATGTTTATTTAAGGTAATAAAGATGCTTTTGTTGCAGGCTTTTCAACATTCAATTCTTTTCTCCTTCTGTCTCTGCTTGTCTACAGCTTTAGGTTCGCTCCAGCACTGTAACCTGCATAGATGTTTTGGGATGTGAGATTGAGCTTTGCTGCAGGAAAACAAGTTGAAAACAGGTTAGGGTTATTACATGGAAAGTATGAAAGACAAATCTTAGATTTTTATTTTTATTTATTTTTATGTTTGTTTCTACATTTCTCACTTGTAAAAAATGTAAATAAATTGTGATATTAACAAATTAAAAGATGCTAAAAAATGAGGTCATGTCTTTCGTACATCTAGATCTAAGGCTATTGTAACTTTGCTATCAGGTTGTCTTTAAACAGCTGTTCAAAGACTTCGTCTTATCCAAACTGCTGCAGCAGAGACCACATCACTCCAGTCCTGCGTGGGTTCTCTTCACTGTCTAGCTGTAAAATCTAGGATAAACTCTAAAATTCTCCTCCTCTCATATTAAGCTTTTCATAACCAGGTGCCATCATATATTGTATCTTTAATAAGACCCTACTAACCTAACAGATCACTTCACTCTAAAAACACAGGCCACCCTACAGTCCTCCAGAGCGAATAAGAGTAGAGGGAGGCAGAGCGTTCAGCTCTACTACTCTTCTAAAAAACAAATAAATTATTGTCATTACAGTAACTCTGTCTCCTTTTTCTCCACTAGTTTGTCTCCGTCTTCTCTCTCCTTGTCACTGTCTTCACCTCACAGGTTCCTGTGACTCCAGAACTACAGGACCTGATCCAGACCTGACGGTGATGTCATTATTTATATTGTTATTTATAACTAATTAAATCTAATTCAGCAGAACTACCTTAACATCTGCCATCTAACTGTACATATTGCACTTTAACTGTATATTAGACTGTACTTTATATATTTTAGTGTTGTATGTCGGCTCTTGCTCTCTCTTCCGTCCCTCGACCTCTTCTTTCCCCTTTCTCTCTTTGCTGAGGCAGACGACAACACTGAGTCTGGATCTGTTGGAGATTTTGTCCAGTTAGAAAGGAGTTTTACTTCTTGTTTCTTTTTTTTTCTTTTTACATTTTTACAACGATGCCAATACTGTCTGTGAAAATTTGATTTGGTTTATTTGAATAATATTATAAAATATACGGCTGTACTTTGTATTTATAATATAAACTCATTCATATTAAACATTAACTATTTATATTATTTATATAGCTTATAAGTTGTATATATATTTAATACATAGTCATTGTTTTTAGTAGGTCAAAATACTTTTTAAAATTTAGAACCGTACAGTCCATTGAGACGCGTGTGTTTTGTGAAAATAATTTTTGATTTGTTGAGCCCCAGCCTGGTTTCTTCCTCCTCAAATTCCATCCTTCTCCGATGCTGGTGACTGGCAGCAGAAGTAGAAAAAAAAAACAGTAGAAGAAGACGGAGAAGGAGGAGGATTGGATGAGAACCGTGAACGCGCATGCGCCACAGGAGAGTTTTGCGGCTCTGCATCCAGGCAGCAGCTGCAGTTTGAGAGAGGAGGCGACAGGAGCAGGTGAGAAAAAGGAGAAACAGGGGAAGAAAACAACAGGAGGAAAACTTTGAAGCACTTCTAACTCGGACACGGAGCCGCTGGTCTCGTGTCTTCTGCTAAGACTTCGTGTGTTTAGAGACGCCAAGGTTCTGGAAAAGACGCAGGAAGTTTCCTGCTCGAGCATACTGCCTGAAGCCGACTCACTTTTTAAAAACACTTTACATCTTTTTCAAATATCTTTACGAACACCGTGGAAGATTTTTTCTTTTACAATATTTTTGGACTCTGAACTGCGAGGGTTTTGGGACGTATTTTCCGCAGAATGGAAATTAAATTAACAAGTCGTTTGTGGCGTGGACCAGCGCGTGGATTGTTGCTCAGGTAAAGACTCCACTAATAAAATCAAAACGAATCCAAACGCGCTATGACCTGAGGCGCGTCACAATCTGGATTAATAAAACATCTATTTGTGCTTTGGGTTGTGATCGGGATCAGCTTCACTTCCTCCAGAACTGTCAAATTATCTCAAGACGATACTAATTTGAAAGGAGAAGAAGAATACCATTGTTCTTTTTTTTTTCCAAAAAAAAAATAGTTTCCACAGACTTGTACACAGCAACTCCGAGGCTTCGAAGAAACTCAAATCGCTGACGAACTGTCAGTTTGGACTTTTCCTGCTCCAGTCATACACCTTAAGGACAAAGAGCATTAAAGACTTTAAGGACTTTAACGAGTTCTGTAGGGACTTTAATAAAGCACTTTCCAAGAGATAGAACCTTCCGAGAGGAGGGGGGAAACTCAATCCACCTGACCTGCACTGGGATTATCAGTTTGGTATCATCTGCAACATAAAGTGGATTACACCTTCTAACAGACCGCAGTTTGATCCTAGGTGAGTAAAACCCAAAGTCAAATCCTGTTAGTTTCTCATTAGACTGTCGCTCAACATGTGGATTTGTTCCACTTCTTGGATAGGGATAAGAAAAAAAAAACAGTTCTTGGCAGATGTGATGTGTGAAACATGCCTCCCTAACATTCCTCCTCCTCACCGTCCTGTGGGTATTCTGTCACCTGCATTGAATAAGTCGTCTTAAAAGTAATGAATTCCACGCACGACCGTGCGTAAAAGTAAGAGAAGTTTCAAATCCCCAGTCTCCAGTTTCTGCCGTTACCTGGTTCTGTTTAAAACCAGTGGAACCTCTTTGTGCTGCCTCTCCTCCAAATCCTTGTACCTGGCTCCCTCTCCTGGTTTTTGCAACACCACTGGCTCTGACCATTGTTTCTGTGTCAGAGCCAAGAACATGTCACTCATTTCAACGGTAAAGCGTGGTCTTTAGAAAACACCTCAGCATTAAGAAAAAAAAGATTATTTTTAATTCCATTAACTAAGTTCGTATGTGCTCAAACGTACATCTTTTAATGTGCAGAAAAAAGCCACTTTACATGGTGCTACTTTTGTTCTGCACCCACCAGTTCATTTCACAGTAATCCTGTCCTGTTTTCTTGTAGTGATATTTTATTTTATTTAAGTGCTGATGAAAAGCACAGTGAAAAGCCAATATGATCTCGAGATGCAGATTTATTTCAATCGTTAGTTACGGTGAACGTGTCCGCTATTATGTTTTAGTTCAACTGATTTACCGCAGTTTCTAGAAACGAACCTACATGTTGCGTTCTCAAATCTTTAACTTTAACATTTCTCAAAGTCGTTGCATTTCTAACAAAAAATAAAAATGTAAAAGTGCCATAACTTAAAACCAGTGACCTACTGTACGCCTTAGTTGGTTTCCGTAATCAGAAAGAAATAAGAAATAAATAAAAATCTCTATTTTATAATATATTTTTATTCTTTACAGTTTAAAGTTTTTTGTGCAGAGGAGAATTTTTACCCACAAAGAACGCCAGTTTCCTGGGGTTAAAGAAGTCAGGCGTTTACAGACTAAGGAGAAAAAGTCGAACGAGAGGAGGCATAAATAAGAATTGACAAAGATGCGCTTTTTAAAATCCTTGCGACCGAAATCCAGGATTTTCACATAGAAATGACCTGACAGGGAAACGTTAAAATATAAAATTAGAAAGAATTCAATGCAGACAGGGGAAATATCCTGAAAAAATGAGTGAGTGGTAACGACGAGAAACAGACCCTTAGAAACTGTGGTGTGATTTTAAGCTCGTGATTGCAAACGTACAGGATTCCGTACAATTGTGTATTATGTCAGGAGTTGAATTCGTACACGTGGAAATATTTATCTTAGCAGAATGTTCCCGTGCTTTGATTGGATGAAGCCGACTAGATGTGAGCGGTACGCACCTGTACGTGTCAGTTAATGTTTCACAAACACGCAATTATCAGCTGAATTTTCATATTTTAGCGCCGAATAAAATTCATGTATAGTTAATAAAAAATATGCGGTGAATAAAAGTGTGTTTTTTATGCTTAACTAACTAACTAAGCAACTGCGGTTAGTCAGCTTTAGCTTTATGTATTTGCCGGAAATTGTGTACGTGTACGTGTCTGTGTGAATGTGCGCGCGCGCGCACGCACGCATGGGCTTCCTCGTACACGACGGTGAACTTGGCCTGCTCTTTAATGAATACTTTTAGGCCCCCATTCCCACGCACGCAGAACCAGAACCTGGAAATATTAACGCTGTGTGACAGATGACACCCTTTGTAATACACGCGGCCGTACAGGCACAGACGTACCTATTCCTACCTATACCTTTTTTTCAAACTGGTTTTCTGGCAGCAATGTAGCGCAATGTGTCTGCACGTTTTCAGCATTTTAATTCACCGTAAAGTTTTAGTCAAACTGCACGGAAGTGAAAAGGTCACGAAAATGTAAACACTTTTGTCAAGTTTTTTACACATTATAAACTTTTAGAAAAATACATTTATTTTAAAGAGTAAGATCTGACGCCTGAGGGATTTTTTTAAAAAATAAATCACGTTAGGATGTTTTCAATTAGGCGCATTAAAAACATTTCTGTGGCCGTTTTGTTTTTATTTCACAACCCTGTTTGAGAGGGTTTTTTTATTTTGCAAAATTACCGAAATTCAATCTGTCTCCAGAGTGTTGCTGAAATCCCACAAAAATCTAATTTTCGTGTTTTTTATATTTCACCTCATCGTGTTACAGAAACGTCGTCAGATTTGCGTTATAAGGCAAATTAATTTAAGTTTGAAACCAAGGTTTAGATTAGAGATGGGAAAATGTTTTTGTTGTAAATGCTAAACAGGATGTATATTTAAAATGCACACGTGTGTCACGTGATTATTTTTCCCTCTTTTGAAATGATTCACACTCAGACTCGCTGCCAAACGCTGCGCTGTGCACGCTCTAGTGCCACTTGTTTCACACGCACGCGCACACATCAACCTTACTATTCCACTTCAGTGGTGGTCCAAAACAGAGGTGTCCAAAGAGGCCGGGCCCAGACAGCACCAAAGACTGCTCTTCCTGAAGAATATAATTAAATTCATTTTCAATCCAGTGAATTTAAACACGTTCATTTCACGCTAAGTCTTGCATGTTAAATCCTAATGCAAGACTCACCGATTTGGACAGAATTCTACAAAACATTTCAGACATTCTAGTAGAATTGTGCTGCAAGTTAGTTTAGAAAGGTTTGCCCACGATGTAGTCAAAGCAATTCAATATTTACCTTGGATAATACAGTTAATCAGGGGAAATAATTTATTTTTAAAATTATTAACCATAAATGAAAAATGTACTTTCCACAAGAAAATGTAGTATTGTCTAAACTAAAAAATGTTTTAAGCTTTTTCTTAATAATATAAAAATATTCAATAGTATTAATGAAAATGCAAAAGTAGATTAAAAAACATTAAATCAAGTCCCAACATTAAAATGATTAAATATTTAAATTATATATTTTCATGTGCCTAATGTGACATAGTTGGAAAAAAATAGGATTTTCAAATATTGTGTCTTTAAAATGTAAAATTCAAAATTTTCATAAAATGTTTTTTGTCCTTCTCAAACTAGTGACAGTTAGACAGTCAAATCTGCCTTGGCTCAAAGGCTACAGGGCATCGCCTTCCATCTGGAGAGTCAGGGCTTCAGCTACTGACTCCGCTGCTTTGCGTGACATCATGAAGGGCCAAAACAATAATAATGGGGGAAAAAAGCTGAATTTTCATAAGTATGATCCATCACTGGTTAAACCAGTGGCTGTTTTGCCACATTTATGGGGCAGGGTATAAACCTGTCTGTATTGAGTGGGCGAGCATTATTTCTTGTGTGTGTGAGCGAGCGAGTGTGGTACTGACACGGATCCTGTTTCATGTCCCTTTTCCCTCTCCTCCAGATATCATCAGCATGAACCTGGTCTCGGTGTGTACTCGTGGTCTGATCTCCTGCTGGCCTCATGGCAGCGTCCTGGACTCCAGAAACTGCGTCTTTGCGCTGACGCTGCTCACTCTGCTCATGCAGGTGGTGGTGGAGGCCAACTCCTGGTGGTAAGAACCTCCATATAACATTTACATTTACATCCAGACCAAAGAGTAAAAAAAAAAAACCTTTATGTCTGAAATTATAATCACTCACAATTTTATCAAGTGGCATTTGCTCTATATTAAAGTCACAATATTGTGATAAGGTTCTTTACAATCAGTCTAAAAGATAGCAATACCACTATTTGGCAGTATTTGTTTATTTTAATATAAAATACTTTTTAAATGAAATAAAAATGTTGAGGGTTTATTCTCATTTTTGATGATATGGTACAGTACATGAAACTGACAAATTGTTAAAAATCTTCAAATGCCTCCACACTTTACCTTTAAAGTTTTTTTTAATTTACAATTTATATTAAAGTTTAAATAAGATACCAAGTAGTGCAGCCAGTGACTGAGGTTTTAGGCACAGGTCTTGGTCCCGGGGTTCGAATCCCAGCCTGGGCTGCGGGCATTTTAATTTTTGTGGAACAGTGTCATTAGGTTGATGTATTGTTAAATACATGGATTAAAGTGGACAAATGTGGGTGTGATGGCAAAGAAAGTTGCTTCACTGACTCCCCCTAGTGGCTGTTCAAAACGAACCATTAAGACTGCACGTTGGTGAACTTCGCAGCCTTTTAATATCCAAATATTATTTATATCGGAGAGTAACCCATTTTGACAGTTTTATTCTGATTCAGTTTTTTTTTAGTTTCATACTCATTATTTTTGAATCTCAGAGTTTGTCCAGTCTGTTGATGAGAGCTGTTGTGTCATGTACGGCACCAGACTGAACAAACAAGTGTGTATGTGTCTCTGTGTGTGTGTGTGTGTGGCATTTTAAAGTATGTTTTTCCGCTGCAGTACAAATGCCACATGCACTTCCTGAACCTTTCAGGAAGCGTGTTTATATTTTGAACCTCTCTAATTTTATTTTATTTTCCCCCGCGTTATTGCCAAACCCAAAATTATGAATATTGTAGAAAACATGCCGCGCTCTGTGGTTTTTACCAGTCAGCGTCAAAAATGTGTGCAAACATGAGCACTTTTTTTTTTTTAATGTGTGTCAAAAGAAAAAGGGGAAAACACTGTTTATGAGTCCAAAACACAGATTTATTACACTTTGGCTCACAGCTCTTTAATATTTCTGCATGTTTATTTATTGTATTGTTCATGTGAAAACAGATTTTTATACGTCTCAATTTTTTTGGTGGATTTAAATCTCTCCAAAATGCTCAGATGAAAGTCACAAATATTCTAGTTTCTTCTGTACAAGTCTCTTTTTATAACTTCTTCACCTCAACCATAATAACATAATTCTAAAAAGTGATGCAATGCTTTTGTTTTTTTAATATAATTCACACTTTTACTTCACAGACCTTATTGGAAAATCTCAGTCTGTGTGTTTCAGTTTTCCTTACATGAGCACACACAGGTGTAAATGATTTAGTGGTCACTTTCTGTGTGTGCACGTTCATATTTTTTTTTCTTTCCTCTGACTCAGTGTGCATTCCCTCTCTGCTGCGGCGGCTGCTGCTGCTGCTGCAGAGTTTCCTCACTCGATCAGGTTTCACTAGGGGCTAATTGTCTGTCTCTCTGGGCTCAGGGATGAGCTCCTCTAATTGTCCTGTGGCCTGGACCAGATGCTCTGATGACTATTCTTCCTATTTTCTCTGCGTGTGCATGAATGATACAAATGTGTTTGTCTCACTTTTCTGTGTTTCATCTTCATTTCTGTGATGAAAAAATCCCCAGCTCACAGCCATCTGGTCCGCTGCAGAGTGTAAGGAAACATGAATCATCACAAATGTGTTCAGAGGCAGAACTACAAATGTAGTGGGAGCCTATTTAAAGTAACGGTCATGACTGTGGAGGCTGTTTGGACCTAAATTTGGTATACATTTATGATGAGTAGCAAAAGCATCTTCTAAATAGTAGGAATGGCTCGTTCCGATACTTAGGATCAGTATTGTGATAATATGGGTTAAATTTCAGAATCGGATACTGTACCTCTGATTAGTTCTCATTTTGTACACTATTATTAATGATTTTTTTTTCTTCTCCTTCCAGACAATATAAATGGTATTTTGCAGTAAAAAGATGCAACAAAATTAAACATTTGCCCAGTTAGAAGTACAGCATTCGAACTTGGAAGGTGGAAAACTACACCTTTTTACTGGCAGCAACGAGGCTCACAAATGTCAGTGAGTAGGTCAGCAGGTCCAGATTAGAGCCTGAAAGTCTGTGACATTGATAAAGTTAGCTACCACTGACAGACTCACTACTGTTCCAGGCTTAGTTGTTGTCCTTTCACCGTTTAACCCACTTACCCAGTTAATTCTGTTATTTTTTATTTGTATCCCCAGTGATTTTTATTCCTTGCCTTTTTTGTAAACTCTTCATATCGTGTTTCCAGCTTTGTGTCAGTGCAGCCTAAAATTGTGCAGAGTTCCACTTCGTCCAGTAACAAACTGCTTCTCATTTACCATCCAAAAACAGAAAAAGAATCAAGCCCATAAAAATCAGCTGTTGAAAGGGAATCAGGCCCAAAACCTTTCATTCTTTTTTTTTTTTTTGTTCCCCACCTTCTGCAAATTTAAACTGTTGTTTTATGTGTCTGACTCCTGCAGGTCTCTGGCCATGAACCCTCTACTGATCCCAGAGGCCTACATCATCGGCGCTCAGCCCCTGTGCAGCCAGCTGGTGGGTCTGTCCCAGGGCCAGAAGAAGCTGTGCCAACTCTACCAGGACCACATGCAGTACATCGGCGAGGGCGCTAAGACCGGCATCAGAGAGTGCCAGCACCAGTTCAGACACCGTCGCTGGAACTGCAGCACAGTGGACAACTCCTCCGTGTTTGGGCGAGTCATGCAAATTGGTAAGAAACAGACGAGAGTCACACAATGACCAAGGGGGAAAACTAAAGAAAGAACAAGCCAAAATCAGTGACAAAAACTTGGCATTTCAAACTACAATAAGAAAAAGTAAAACACAATTGCAGGTTCCACATTTAGAACCATTGCCCACAGTTAGAGATTAACAAGAGTGAAGCAAGTGAGATGTGTGTGTGTGGTGGTGATGGGCGATACCTGAATTTTGGATTCGATACGATACAAAGTACTTTTTAGGTCATTTTTTTCTATAGCGATACTTTGTTTGATTTTTTTTTTAACCCAATAAAACACATGACGATACTGGCCATTTAATACTTTAATATGTATTTTTCACAGCATTGTGTCGTTCTTGCACAGTGTAACCTAAATAGTTTAACTAATGCCACTAAAGATGAAGTCTAGTGGACTTGATCACACGGAGTCACTGCTCTCTTCTGGTCAGTGGTCACATGACACAGTTGTTGCAGCAGTAAAGCCTGTCTGTAGTAATTTATCTTAAAAGATGTGGACGTGACACACATGCTTTTTCCATTCATTAATTCATATCTATACTTCATGAGGCTGGTCGATACTCGGTCGATACTCGTGCAAGTATCGTTCTATCCATACAACAGACGCCGTCCTCCCGACACTAGTGTGTGGTGAATGCAAGTCTTAAACAGAGCGGATATGTATGTGCACGTGTGTGTGCATGGACATGTGTGTGTGTCTGTGTGTCTGTGTGTGGAGTAAATACTTGCTGGGTGAGGTTGTTGGATAAATCACATGTGGCTTTGGCTCAGAGACAGCAGCTCCTGACATGGAACAGGAGGGAGACGGAGAATCTGCTTACCCCTGATGAATGGGAGAAAGTTGAACATGAACGCACACAAACACACAAAAGGGACACACACTCACTCTTCCGTGCATTTGGCAGAGCTGGACCGTATTTTGAGTAATCGGAGTGCACCGAGTGTACTCACCGATATATCAGCATGTCGTACGTTACTTTGTGTGTGTGTGTGTGTGTGTCCGTGGCAGTGCATTTGGATTTTGATAGAAAGTTCAAGAGCTTCAGTCTCTTCAGAGCTGTTTAAGTTCCTAAATCTATGACCATTATTTAGTTTTCTTTAGAAAACTACTGGATGTTTTCTGTACTTCGTTATGAGGTTGATGATCTTTATATTAAATGAAAAAATTTTGTGCGGTACAAACTTTGGTTAGGAAACCCAAAAGCATGCTGGAAGTTTGTTGGTTGGACTGGTCGTCACTGTCATCCAAATTGTCAAATATGATAGCTTTTTTTTAACAGATTTTGTATGTAGTTGGTTGTCTGCAGCGACTTCCTGCCCTGGTTCCCTCAGTGACCTTGTTTTCCCCTTGTATCACACTGATCCTAGGTTATCTCCCTGATCTAAAGCTGACAATTCTGACAATAAATGTATTAATTTTAACTGTTTTGTTGCCCTATCCTCAAAAGAAAGGAAAAAAATAAACATTGCTGTGTAGAACTTCATCCAGGGGGCATCAGACGGCATTGACTAGAATGATGAAAATACTTTGTAGTCCTTAAAGGGTTACTTTTTTTTTTGTGGCCATTTTTCAAATTGTATTTTGCATTCAGCACGTGCAAATACTCAAAACATTGTATTTTTATTTTATTTTTTTTAAAACGTACTATTGGAGATACACTGCTTAAAGTCCAGTGATCAGACGTTTTACAGTGTGGTCGGCCTTTACTGGCAGCTTGCAGGTCAGCACAGGTTTTTCCGGTTTCACAGCTAACCATTTTGCGCATGCGTTTTGTGCCAGGGAAAAGGAATGCAAAATCGTATGCAAAATTCCAGTCACTAGGCCCTTTATTTTGAATGTTGTTGAACAGAAAACAGAACCTGTGACTGGGTGCAGTTAGTGTAAAATGTTTTATAAATACTTATCAAAAAACTGACCAAAATACAAATCAGTAAATAACACTTACAGTCAAACCATTGAGACAAATGTGTTTTGTGAATTTGAGCTATACGAATAAAATTGACTTGACTTGAATTACTAAAAAAAAATAGAATTTTATACTTGAGGTATAAAAAGGATATCTGAGTGAAATTTGTTGTTGGACAGAAAAATGTGGTATTGAGTCAAAACCGTTCAACTTGTCCTCATCTGTCCTTGACATATGTCTATATCTAAAATGTCTGTCTGCTTGTCTGTCTGTGTCCTGGCACAGGGGAGTTCTAGTGATTTAAAGCTCCAGGTGGTCCTAGCATGGTCCGACTCAGGTCCTCTCTGTCTTGGCTGTAGCTTCAGAGTCAGTGTGCACAGAAGAAGCTGCAAAGTAGAATAGATCTGTCCGTCCATCTGTCGTACATAAGGCCAAATCTCCCCTTGCTGCTTGTTCTGGTTGAATAAATCAACCACACTCTGATCACCTCCTGCCAGCACATGGCCCCCTCACTCTCAGACTTTCCACTTCTTTTATTCACTTCCCCATCCACATCTCTGTTTCTTCTTGGGATCATTTTTGTATCCTCTTTTCAATTTTCCTCCATCAAATTTCTTTTTTTTTTCCCCCTCCAAGCTTATCTTTTTGGTCATCTTGTCTTTCTCCTCTTCCTCGTCTCCTTTCCTTCCTCCATCTGTTTTTTCCACCACAGCCTTCTCTCTCTGAAGGTCCAGCACAGCAGTTATCTGAGCTCTACAAGTTTTTTTTTTATTATTATTATTTCAACAACACTGTCAGCATACTATGTTGTTGTTCTGTTTTTCTTCCCCTCTCACTCTTTTTCTGTTGCACATTGTGACTTCTATCTATCATCTGGACGTCCAGACATTTCTGCTTTGGTCTGCGTTTGTAAAAGGCTATTCTGTATTTTTACAACCTCATAGAGGTAACCTGGGGGGGATTAAGTAATCAACACTTGCCCCGCAGTCTGATCAAGTACAGCAATCACTGACACTTTTCATTTGGTGAGATGCTGGCAGCAGCAGCTTGTCAAGAGTGATTTCAGTCACTGGAGGGCGCTGTCTTCACTCTGGCCAAAGCCCAATAACAGCAAACCAGACCCCTGATGAGAAGGCTGCAGGGTTTGGTTGAAGTGCTCTATAATTTGAGGTGTTGGGTGAATTCTGTCGTATGACATCACTTATCACAACACTGCACATATCAGTGAGACAAATGAGACCAATTTAAAGTAAATACAGACACAGAATTTCTGAATTTGTCTTTATTCTGATTTTTTTTTTTTACATAATAATAATAGGCGACAGGCAGTAAAAACAGTAGTGCTGATATTTACTTTAGAAGAATACATCATGATTAAAATGCTAAAAACTTGTGAAGGGATCATTTCAGGACAGGATGGTCCATGATGCAGGCTGTGGTTTGCTCTACTGATTTTAAAAGTGATATTTGTTTATTTTTAATGATACTGATTCACCTATTGTCTGACTTGTGTCTTTGTCAGAACTTTCATAAATATAGAATAGGTTACAGGAGTCTGTTTTGTTCATCTACAGGCAGTCGAGAAACGGCGTTCACCTACGCCATCAGCGCAGCAGGCGTGGTAAACGCCGTCAGCCGTGCCTGCAGAGAGGGGGAACTCTCCAGCTGCGGGTGCAGCCGTGCCGCTCGTCCTAAGGATCTGCCCAGGGACTGGCTGTGGGGCGGATGCGGCGACAACCTCATGTACGGGTACAGGTTTTCCAAGGAGTTTGTGGATGCCCGGGAGCGAGAGAAGAGCTACCCCAAGGGCACGTACGACAGCGCCCGACAGTCGATGAATCTCCACAATAACGAAGCTGGACGCAGGGTAAGAGATTACATGCACACATACATTCACAACACATGTACAGAAAAGAAAAAGTCAGAGTAGAAATCGACAGCAAGATGGAGTCTGAAAGTGAGAGAGATCAAATCGAAGAGTAGATCTCCACTGATCATCTGGGTAACAGCTCTGTCCACACCCGAATCTTTGATCTGCGAGGAGCTGAACTCACTGGAGGCAGCTCCGTTGGGATTTCCTTTCCTCTCAAAACATCTTGAAATGACCTCAAAGAGAACGTAACACCCGATATCTGCTGCCAGGCAGTTCTCCTTCTCAGAGGACAATTGACTGGACGTCCTTTTTTTATTCAGCGGCACCAGTACAGACGTGGACCCGATCAGTTGGCCCTCTTTTTTTTCTTTGGCGCACTTCATAAGATCATGATCAGAATATTCTGCAAATATTCATGTAGTCAAAGCAAATTAAATTGCGAAGCATGTGTCACACACACGCTAGAGCAGAGGGTGATGTACTCACATTTTCCAACCAACCATCTGACTGACCAGCAAACAATAACGATGATTATGATTAATGATATTTTCGCGCAAGTGTCCGAGTGCGCAGCGTGTGCACTGACAGCTGTCTGGGAATGGACTTCTGATCTAAAAGAAACAGACGAAAAAGAGTTCCTCATCAAATGAAGCGTGCAACATATGTACAACGCTCAGTTATGTTTTTGCACATGCACAAGAGCTACAGTGAGCAAGCATAGTCATGAGGGACCAGGGGCATCTCTAAAGACTCAATGGCCTCAACAGTCTCCACATCGGAGCAAATCTAAGTCATTTAGTGGCACTGAGCCTAGGGTTTGGGGGGTTGGTTCCAAATTATAGTGCCTTTTGACATCTCCTGCACATGTCCAACCATAAATTCTCAGGGAAGATTGCAGACGCCCCTTCGTTGATAGAGGGGGCCCCAGCGTCCTATCACAACAGCCCTTGGATGGACTGACTAAAAGATTGATATAAATTGCTAGTTCTTATCTGCACAGACATTGAAATGTGGTTAGTCTCAGAATCAGACAGTTAGATTGTCTGGCAATGGAGTAGCATTTGAGGACAGCAGCCAGGACTTTGGGGCTTCCTTTCTTAGACGGCCTAGAGCCGAGCCAAGACTTCCATTTTCCATTTGGAGCCTTGCGAGTAACATGAAACACGGGGATCCAGTTTCAATTTACAGACCATATATATCACTAATTGTTCACGAAAGTCTCATTTTGAACGCTACCCCTTGCCCCTTTGACAGATACCTCGAGAAACTTTGTGAATTAGCTGATGACCACAAAGAGATAGCAGAGATTTGCTTCACATATTGATGTCTGTTAAGCATTTCGAAAGTTGAAGGACAATCTTTGATATGTACCTTTAAAATACAATTCCCCTAGAATTTAAAAATCCAACACATAAATACACATCTTAGGTTCTGGTGGAAATTTACAAAATGATTGAATACAAATTGAATTCTCAGCCTTGACGAGCTCACATGACTGTTCATGTGATCAAGAAAAATGAAATGGCACTAATTTGGCTTTTAGAAAACAGGATCAAAAACTAATTCTAGAATAAAATGTTACTGAGCATAAGTTAAAATTAGAAAAATATTAAAAAAAACAGATTTGAAAAAAAAAAATTCAAAATGGTTCCAAAGCAGATGTTAGATCTTCTTATTTGCCCCAGTTGTATATAAAGCTTAGAATTGACTTGTGAATTTGTCCCATATTAAGTCCAAAGTTTCTGATCTGTCCTTACTTTTAAATGTTCTCAGACTGTCTCAGACCTGGCAAATGTGTCCTGTAAGTGCCACGGTGTGTCCGGCTCCTGCAGCCTAAAAACCTGCTGGCTACAGCTGGCCGATTTCCGTAAGGTTGGCGACGCCTTGAAGGAAAAGTACGACAGCGCCGCTGCCATGAAGCTAAACGCCAAGGGGAAACTTGTGCAGATGCACAGCAAGTTCAACGCCCCCACCAACCACGACCTGATCTACATCGAGTCCAGTCCAGACTACTGCCTAAAGAACCAGAGCACGGGCTCCCTGGGCACGGTGGGTCGCCTGTGCAACAAGACATCAGAGGGCATGGATGGGTGCGAGCTGATGTGCTGCGGCCGTGGTTACGATCAGTACAAGGCCCAGATAGTGGAGCGCTGCCACTGCAAGTTCCACTGGTGCTGTTACGTCAAGTGCAAGCGCTGCACCAAAATCGTAGACCAGTTTGTCTGCAAGTGAGAAGGAAGGCAGCGACGGCCAGTGTTTGTTTGCAGACGATGTCTTACATCTGCGCACGTGTGTTCGTGATCGGAGCAACAGCGGCGTCACACACAAGTGAAAGAATGGAAGAAAAAAAAACTATATAAATTATATTTATAGAGTAAAACAATTATGTCGTCCGAAAAGACTGACTTTTTTTCAAGGAAAAAAAAAAAAAAGGAAAAATCTAATGTCTTTAGAAACTGAGAGTATCGTGAAATATTTATTTTGAGATTCCTATATTTTGGCCCAGTCATCACCAGCTGATTCTCAATTCCTTCAAGTGATTCAAATTGATGGAGATGCTCCCCCTGACCGACCTGCAGCATTTTTGAAAATTTCAAAACACTTTTTTTTTTCTTTCTTTTTTTTTTTGTCACACGGATCAATTTCTTTTGGACCATGGCTCCAATGTTCTAGGCGAGAAGTGTTCCACCCGGAAAAAAAAACAGAGATTCTGTTGGACGCAGTTTGGAGAGGAGAACATGGAACTATGGACGTACCTATCTAATGGGACCAATCAAAAACTCAGAAGTCCCCCGCACCCTAGTCTCTTTGTCCCCTCCGGCTTCTGAACGATCTAGTTGTTGGAGTCCAGTGGCTACAATCAAGCGTTTGCTTTTTAAGGGCCTTTGTTTTTATTAAGCTTTCCCACGAGCCTAAAGCCTGATTTACAGCCGATCATAAAACACTTCTGATAGTGTAGCATATTTTATACCGACGTGTCTCTCGAGGGCAACATGAGACCTTTAAGTTGCTGATGTGTAAAAGTTTCCTGGTTGTGTTTTTAATCCACAGTACAGTATGTGAAAGCTTTTTTTTTTCTTTTTTCTTGACTATCAGACCAGTACGTTCTCTTTTTGATGCTCGATTTCACTGTCATTGTGCAATATCCACGCGTCCAACTTGCAGTTATTCACCCAGTAAGACATTTCCATGATAGAAAATTGCAAAAATTGACTTCCAATATCCAAAAAGCCCACTCTTTCTTTAATTATTATACACCTCCAAGAAACTTTTTTATGAGTTTGGTTCATTAGTGTGACCAAGGTTTCAAAAATCGATATTGAGAAGTTCTTAGATACACATTTTTTAATGCGTTTTTTTTTTTTTTTTTGTTCCTTGTTAAAAGTGAAGAGGAGCTCAGTTGTTAGTTGAAGACGATATTATTTTATTTGTGTATATATTCAAACGTTTGCCTGACAAGTTGTCTTGTTTTTTCATTCGTGTGAAAAAACTGGTTGTAAATCAGGCTTTAGCGCCTCCCCCAGGTGCTGCATCAAGCCCTCCACCATTGTGCACTTTTAATACAGAGTCTGTATGTGTCCGTTTGGCTGTATTTTTTTTTTTTTTGTTTTTTTTTTTTTTTTTGTTTTTTTACTCCAGTGCATCAGCAAAAATATATCTGTAATATTATAGCTTACATTCTTTTCCATATTAATTCAGATTATCCATTTAACATAACATTATTCTACAATACGTATCATGGTTTGAGTATATATGGGCAACAATGTGGTTACAGTGGTGAAATATTCAGTGCTCTGTGTGTATATAGTATGTCTATCCATCCAATCAGTAAAAATTGTATTTATTTTTTCAGACCAGATTTCCGAAAAAAAAAAAAAGCAAGATCAGTACATATAGAAAGTTCCAGTTGTTATAGAAGAAAACAACAACCTTCTTGAACCACATGCTAGCTTGTTTAGCTAGCTGGCGAAATGTTCCCTAAATACATCAAATATAAGAATATTAGAATATGACACTTTAATGTGTAAAGAATCACGTTCTATCACGTTTTTTTTTTCTTCTTCGAGGAAACAAACCCATCTTTTTATTTCTAGAGTTAGCGTCTTCCTGTTGGTGCCAAAATCATTTGTTCTGTTTGGGTGGTCAGAATAGACAGACAAGACGTGACAAAGAGCAGCAGGTTGTTGGTTTGAAAGACATTGCATGTGAAAGGAAAGGTATAAACAGACAATAACATAATCAGTGGTTCAAGATGTGCTTTAAAAAGTAAAAAAACAAGACCTGAAATGACTGGGGGTTGGGGGGCGTCTCCCAAACATTTCTGTCATGTTGCGTACAAAATAACACAGCTTTTACACACACGATTTGCGCTGTCATTGGTTAATGCAATTGGCGTATCGGAGGAGATTATGTTAATTTTTTCTTGTCAGTCAGAGATTTTTTATAAGCTTTTAAAATGTTTCTATTTCTTTTTTTGGTGTTTTTTTTTTCTATCTTTACACTATGAACAAAAGGTACATTCACATCCACGCATGACAATTGTTAAACAAAATAATTAAGATTTTGAAATCAGGATCCACAAAAACAACTGGGACCAACTACTGTATATGCTGATCTTGTTTTCAGAGTCACTCCCCACCCTCTCTCCTTTTCTTTTTTTTTTTTCAAAGAAAATTATTCCCACTGTTTTGGCTCTTGGATTCTTTCAAAGGGAAAAGCACCTTATTGTTTCCAGAAACACATTTTATTTTTGTTTTTCTTTTGTCACTGCTTCACTGTTTCCCACACATCACAGATTTCTATCATTACCACGAAAACTTTCGAAACCACTCATTTCACTGCTCACTATCCCTGTGATGATTTTTTACTTCAGTAGACGAAACACTTTCTACCAAATCCAACTTTGTATATTTATAAGCTTCTCAGTGAGTTTAAGGTTTGTTATAGCTGATATTTTGTTACTTTTACGAATTGGCTCAATGTTGTACTTTGTTTCAATAAATATCAAACATAAGACCAGCTGTGATGTAGTAATTAACAGTAGTTGTCTTTTTTTTTTGTACATTTTTAGTTTTAGAGGATCATTTGATGTCATTAAGCTAAAATTTTGTGATCTGTCTTAAAAATGTATGTGATTTGTATGTGACCTGCGAAAGCTAATCAGAATGAAGTGCCAGACAAGTAGAAGGTCGTCAAACTTCTGCAAGAAACTCAAGCAAGACCTGTTGCCGGCGGCTAAATGGAGTTTAAATCGCCAAGAGAGAAAAATGTCAAATTAGGTCCTCAGGAAAACCAGGTACTGTTTTTAACAGTCTAGCTTTGGATTCATTTTGATTAATCGTGATTAATCAAGTTAAATCATTCCTAAATATGAAAAAAACGTTTATGACTAATGATGGGATTATGAATGTGGAAATTTGTGAAGAAAAGTATGCAGACATTATGCACAGAATAACGTGTTAATTACAACAGCCCTAATTGAAACAAAATGTTTCTGTCAGTCTATTCTCTGATTCTCTAATCATCTTCTTCTCTGCAGTCTGTGGTCCTTTAACCTGGAGCTGGAGATGAAACCTAATTCAATACAGCTTTAAATCCAATAACACACTTCATTCAGTTTATTAGCTTTCTGAACCGAGGGCAGATTTAGTGACGGTGGAAGTCTCACTGGGTGACAGCTGTGTTAGCTGGAGAGTGAACAAAGACTTTGGGAGATGTTTCTAAAGTTTTCCTCTCCTTCATGGGTGAAGGTGGGGGCTCCATTGGAAGAACCCCTTAACTATGCAGCGGTGGTGGAAAGGTTAATAGAATGATTAATCATCGAGTTCAGGACTGTAGGAGGAGGGGGATTTTACATCCTGAGGACAGGCAGTGCCTTCTGGGAGGACGAGGAGGAGGAGGAGGAGGAGGAGGACTGGGCCTTGTCAAAGACTGCTGAGGCCGAAGAGGAGCTGCAGAGAAGGAGCTGAGGAGAAATGGTGAGTAATGAGGAGGGGAACGTTCAGGGGAAAAATGTGCTTGATGGCGAAGCGGAGCTGAAGGACCTCCATTACAACAAAAACGCTCCTGACATTGACTAATATTTACTCTGGTAAAACGATACTGACTCTAGGAGCACACCCCATATGTGACCCTGTCAATTGGCTCCATATGTGAGCCCACTTGCGTATGCACCAGCTCGCACTAAACCTGTTACATCATGACAAGGGTTTACATTCCTGATTGGCGTCTAGAGAACGCCAACGTGCAAAAAAGAGGAGAGAAAGATTGTTGGAGGCAGAGATGTGGACACGACTTTGACTGGAATCAGACTCAAGTCATAAATTTAACAAAATTCCAGCATAATTTCTCAACATCTAACCAAAAATGATATGCTTAATTAGGATTTTGCCAGAAATCCTAAATAAATAAATACATAAAAAAACAGCCAACAATGACACTTTTGGTGACATTTTGACATATTCAGATATGATGGTTTTTAGAATTTTTAGCATAAGTATTTTACGTAGGAGTATGTTTTAGTGCATCATTTTGCATGTTAGGGTATCACAAATTTTTTTGTGTGCATTTTTTCATGATAGTATGGCTATTGTCAGGTCTGTCTGTTTCCTTTTCCTGCTGTCTGCTGTGTGGGGTAATCTGTGTGATGACACTCACCTGTGTCTGTAATCAGCCTCACCTGGTGCTCCCTGAGTACACCTCTCTCCTTCACTCGGCCTGGGGGATCATTGTGATTGATTCAGTGTGGAAGTAAGTGACTGTGTTGTGTATTGCATCAGGTTAATGGTGTAGCTGTTTCTATGCTCTGTCAAGTTCCTAGTTTGTCCTGTTCTTGTGTAAAAGTGAGTTTTTGTGTTTTTTGCTCTTTGAAATAAACTACCTGCACCAGAACTGCATTTGGGTCCTGCCTGCTTCCTGCCGTATCGATGCCCACACGTGACAGCTATAGTAAGACATGTTTTTGGTGAT
>NC_024316.1:4276074-4276677 GCF_000523025.1 Cynoglossus semilaevis | reverse complement strand
TAGCCTTACCATCGTGAAAAAATGCATTGAAATAAAAAGTCCCGGAAATGCCTTAAAATGCAAGACTAGGTCCTAAAACATGCTGCCAAGACAATATTTTGTGTTTAAAAGTCCAAAAAGACATCAAATCAAAGTATTTTGTAGAATTAAAAAAAAAAAAATCTTCAATTTAACACATCATTGTTGGCCATATATTGAAAATTATGATGGAAATATTTGGAAAACATTTTTTTCAAAATTGTTTTTTGTCTGCAGAACAGATGAAGCTGGATGAGAGGCGAAACGTTTTCAACTTACTTAAGGTGAGTCCAGTTGCCTTCTTTAAAACTGCTTTTGAGATTATTATGATTATCTTTTTTATCAAATTAGAGCATTCTGAAAAAAAATTAGAAAATTTAAAATATATAAAATAAAATAGTAATTTAGCATGTCATTTTTTGTTAGTTAAATAAAAGTAAATTTAAAAAAATCATCAGTCCATAATACCAGTGATTCAAATACAGTCCTTATGGACTCATTTATTTAAGAAGTTTGCAGGAATTGTCATGCTCTAATACAAAAATACCCCAAATACTGTACACTGATTCTTAATGTGTGCAAAAC
>NC_024316.1:4222428-4276031 GCF_000523025.1 Cynoglossus semilaevis | reverse complement strand
CCAGACACAAATTAATTAGCAGAAAATGTAAATGGATTGTTTGTCCAGCTTGAAATGCACTTATCACAGTAAATAAAGTGAAATGCAAATAAATGCTGACACAGTAAACATATCATTTTTGTGCGCAGGGGAAGAGTTTCCACAATTTGACTAAATATTGTACAAAAGGAGACAACTTCAAAGATTGAGATGAAACATTAAAGCTGTAGTAACGTGCAGCAGAACGGATCCAAAGGTAAACATGTTCCCACTGAAAAACAGAGCTGTACTAAGCTGGAAGGTTTGTCTGTTCAAAGACAAAGTTTGGTTCATAGAAGATATTTTTTAAAAATGTGGCTGTTTTGGTCCAATTAGAAGTGGCCTACCATAACACAAACAAACAGCCTGGACTCATTAGTGACATCCATGTTCTGTGTTTTTTATTACAAAGTTACTTCATGGAGAGTCAGGATGTTGATTCTTATTTGATTTGAAGCAGCTTCATCTTGTTTCCTGGCAGAAAAAAAATCAAACAATTAGCGGATGAAAAATGTATGTTAATATACTGTATATATTTTCTGGTATCCTTACCTAGTCCTTTAAGAAATTTGTTCACTCCACTAGGCTCCGGCTCAGGGTACGAGTCCATGTATTCAGCCACTCTGGCCTCAAAGAGACCTGAGATAAAGAAGGAAAGTAGTCCAATTCATAAGAAACAGATTGTAACCCTCTGTACAGTTTGTAAACATTGCATGTGTGGTTTGATATGATTTAACACAGATCCATTTTCCTTTTTTTAAGTGAAACTACATTGAGACAAATATATGTCTGAATCAGTTTGACACTACAAGATTGTTATTACCTCTCCCTCCAGACTTGCGCAGCTCCTTGTCCTGAATGAAGCCAGCAAACATCTGAGTGTCCATGAAGAGCTGCAGGAACTGTCGGACCCCACGGGATGGGTGGGATTTACGGAAGCTGTCACGCTGAAGCTCTCTGCCTCCGTTGGACGACTCCACCATGTGGAGGGGGTAGTGGCCAACCAGCTCCACAAAGAATCGCACAAAGCCTTCTGACACCAGGGAGCTCAGGTCAGGCTCCTGGTCTGGAGAGAAGAAAGAACCCAGCAGAAAGGTTAGCATTTTTAAGTATCGCATGGTTTGAATAGTTAGTTTGTAATTGTTTAACAGAATACACTTAGAAAGCTTTTTAAAAAACAATTTCATCATCAGGAAAATTCTGGTCAGGATTATTGAAAGTGTGAATGTAAGGAAATACTGATCTTACATATATTTCTATAACAGAGATAATAGAGAAAGAAAGAAAGAGAGTCAGAGTGACTGAAGGTGGTGTCAGCACCAATCACTATTTCCCTTTTTTCTTGAGGTACACTAAATGCAGAGGAGAAATCTCAGTGAACGTGTATTTAACATGACAATAAATGTGATTGTTATTTTTACTAGGAATTAGGTGCATCAGTTATAAGTTGTAGTTGATTTGTTTAAAATGAAATCATAAGAATTAGTGGCATTTAATCATAAGTGATTTTAGGTTGACACAAAAACCTTTTCAATTGAAAATGTGTCATTCATTCACCTTCTACCAGTTCATCCATTATAGAAGGCAGCAGTCAAGTAAAAGTGTGAGGGCTGGAAGTTTAAGCATGAATGCATTCAGGTCAATCAAACATTTGTGTTTATTTAATTGTAGGTGGACAAAGTCAAACACAGTTGTTGCTTGTGAAGGAGACAAACCTCCACATGTGTATTCATCCTCCTGGCTCAGGATGTAGTCTCTGTCCTCCAGAATCTGCTGTAGCGCCGCCTGCAGTTTACTGGGCAGGATGCAGTCTTCATCGCCCATCTGTTGAACATCACAGCATTCAATACTGACTGACTGACTGACTGACTGACTGACTGACTGACTGACTGACTGACTGACTGACTGACTGACTGACTGACTGACTGACTGACTGACTGACTGACTGACTGACTGACTGACTGACTGACTGACTGACTGACTGACTGACTGACTGACTGACTGACTGACTGACTGACTGACTGACTGACTGACTGACTGACTGACTGACTGACTGACTGACTGACTGACTGACTGACTGACTGACTGACTGACTGACTGACTGACTGACTGACTGACTGACTGACTGACTGACTGACTGACTGACTGACTGACTGACTGACTGACTGACTGACTGACTGACTGACTGACTGACTGACTGACTGACTGACTGACTGACTGACTGACTGACTGACTGACTGACTGACTGACTGACTGACTGACTGACTGACTGACTGACTGACTGACTGACTGACTGACTGACTGACTGACTGACTGACTGACTGACTGACTGACTGACTGACTGACTGACTGACTGACTGACTGACTGACTGACTGACTGACTGACTGACTGACTGACTGACTGACTGACTGACTGACTGACTGACTGACTGACTGACTGACTGACTGACTGACTGACTGACTGACTGACTGACTGACTGACTGACTGACTGACTGACTGACTGACTGACTGACTGACTGACTGACTGACTGACTGACTGACTGACTGACTGACTGACTGACTGACTGACTGACTGACTGACTGACTGACTGACTGACTGACTGACTGACTGACTGACTGACTGACTGACTGACTGACTGACTGACTGACTGACTGACTGACTGACTGACTGACTGACTGACTGACTGACTGACTGACTGACTGACTGACTGACTGACTGACTGACTGACTGACTGACTGACTGACTGACTGACTGACTGACTGACTGACTGACTGACTGACTGACTGACTGACTGACTGACTGACTGACTGACTGACTGACTGACTGACTGACTGACTGACTGACTGACTGACTGACTGACTGACTGACTGACTGACTGACTGACTGACTGACTGACTGACTGACTGACTGACTGACTGACTGACTGACTGACTGACTGACTGACTGACTGACTGACTGACTGACTGACTGACTGACTGACTGACTGACTGACTGACTGACTGACTGACTGACTGACTGACTGACTGACTGACTGACTGACTGACTGACTGACTGACTGACTGACTGACTGACTGACTGACTGACTGACTGACTGACTGACTGACTGACTGACTGACTGACTGACTGACTGACTGACTGACTGACTGACTGACTGACTGACTGACTGACTGACTGACTGACTGACTGACTGACTGACTGACTGACTGACTGACTGACTGACTGACTGACTGACTGACTGACTGACTGACTGACTGACTGACTGACTGACTGACTGACTGACTGACTGACTGACTGACTGACTGACTGACTGACTGACTGACTGACTGACTGACTGACTGACTGACTGACTGACTGACTGACTGACTGACTGACTGACTGACTGACTGACTGACTGACTGACTGACTGACTGACTGACTGACTGACTGACTGACTGACTGACTGACTGACTGACTGACTGACTGACTGACTGACTGACTGACTGACTGACTGACTGACTGACTGACTGACTGACTGACTGACTGACTGACTGACTGACTGACTGACTGACTGACTGACTGACTGACTGACTGACTGACTGACTGACTGACTGACTGACTGACTGACTGACTGACTGACTGACTGACTGACTGACTGACTGACTGACTGACTGACTGACTGACTGACTGACTGACTGACTGACTGACTGACTGACTGACTGACTGACTGACTGACTGACTGACTGACTGACTGACTGACTGACTGACTGACTGACTGACTGACTGACTGACTTTTTACATACCTGAATCTCAAATTTATCAGCACACAGATCCACTATGAGCACCTGCAAGTACAAAGCATCAAATCAATCACAGTTACACATTGAGTTCACTTCATCATCAGCCAATACCACTTAACAAATGCTAATCTTTAACCTATTTAAACCATTGTTCTCCAACATTAATGTAACACTAATACTGTCTTAAATCCACACACAGCACAGCATTTTAACAACCTTATCCAATATTTCCAGACTTCTGACCCACCTCCTCAATGGGAAGCTCCAGCAGCTGTGGGAGGCAGGGCGCCAATACCCCAATAACAAACGGAGTTGGGGAGCAGCTGATGTCCAACATACTGGCCGGTAACACAGGTATAAAAGTGTGCTGCCAGGTGAAGGGATACAGAAGAGCCAGTGCTGCATGGCCACACCGAGACAACACACTGTAGAGTACAGAAAATGATTAACAAACATCAGTCTTCAGAATATTCTTTCTGGATTGCATGTAAGGGGAAAAAAATGTCATAGGCTTCAAACTACTTCTGATGGGACTGTACTTTAGAGTACCTAGAACTGTGGCACACATTACAGGTGATGTGTTCATTAACAGACCCTACTTGTTTACATGTTACTCACTAGGTTCTACAAACACAGCATGTTTTGTTAGGTCAGTCTAAAGCACTTTAATTAAATCTATTATTAAATTCCATACATGACAAATGTTTCGTTGTACCCTGTATTACAATGACAATAAATACTATTCTATTCTATGATCTGTGCTGCGTAATTCTTCTTAAAAACCATACCCATTCTGTTTTAATTTCCAATTTAAGTTACTTTTCAAAACCCTTGCAATGACTCCCTGAAAATGTTATTAAATCCATGTCGCTGCCTGGATGACATCTGCCGCTTCAATAATTACAGAGAAACACTAGAAGTCAAATGAGTCATATCCCAATGAACAAACGCCCACTTCAACAAAAGTCCAAGTGGTCAAATTTTGGGGCAATTTTATTTTCAAATTTGTATCTAGTCTGCGTGTTTCTCATGGAATTTTCAGATTTTTTCTCAAAGTTTTATTTTGTCTACATGTTTCTCATTAAAACACAACAATTTCATAATTTTTTTAAGTTTTCACGAAATACCTATGACTAAAACTTACGTGATAAATTAGGATTTTGCCCAAAAATCTAGAAAAAGATCTTTTAGAAAATTCCTCAAAATGCTCTTATTTCATGAGGAACATGCAGACAAGGTAAAACTTTGAGAAAAAAAAAATGCCCAAACAAACCCAGCAATTTTTTTTTCCTGGACCCGTTACTGAGACTCTGTGTCTCTCATAAAGAGAACGAGGACACTGAGGTAAAGTACAAAGAGATAATAATACCACTCTTGTGGGATGTCATCAAGCACTGACTATTGCAGCATATGGTGTTTTTTTTAAAAGCCTACATTAATATTCTAACACTAGTGGCCGTATATCCCATCGGGGGTTGTGTGCATATTTGAGTGATGCTGGTACCTGAGTTTGTCAGCGATGAAGATAACTCTCCTCTCCAGCAGAACGGAGGCGAACACTTGCAGGAGTCTCCCTACACTGAGACACTGGAGCAGGCAGTTGAAGTCCACGTGCTCTAATCTGGAGTCCACTGGTCGACACAGGGTCAGCACCTGGGAAAAAAAAAAATCAGCCAAACACCGTAAATTCATGTGAAGAATGCTTGTCTGACTACACTTTTTTTGGCTGAATCACACTATTATTAATATCATTAGTTAAAGGTAAAGAATTACCAAATAAGTTAAATAAAACCAGTTACTCCTGATCTTTCAGCAATAAAACTCAACTGCCATTCAAACAGGAGAGGAGCTCAAGGTGAATCTTCCGTATTATAGTATTTTAATTAAAAATGTATAAAATAAACATTTTTGACAATAAATGTAATTTTGTACCGTTTTGAGTGAGAAGATTTTATAAAGATGCCAAATAAGTGATATACCTTGATATGATTATCAAAATAGGGCATTATTTTTTTTTGTTGGACAATTGGAAGTGTACAGCTCACCATGGGTTAGCTGTGGACCAACTTGAACAAGTATAATAATAATAAAAAACGAATACATCAAAGTGAGCTGATTCTTCAAATGACTAGTTTTGCAGTACTGACCAACCTTGTTACAGTAAACTTCAACATATACAAAGCTGTTCTTACTTGCACCCTCAAAGCCAAAATAGCTATTCCTTTTGTTTACACAGATAACTTCCTACTCTGAGTCACCCTGACAACACAGAGAGGAGCAGTTAGAGGAAGCAGACTACTAATTAACATTTCCTCTTTTCGGTTTCAGGATTACCTCATTCCCAGACCCGGGGAGGAAGCTTTTAACGGTGACTGTTCTTCCAGGGGCAGGAAACGGGGCTTCCATCACACTACGCATAAAAGGATAAACCAGAGCTGGAGAAATCTCCCTGCGCCTCTCCACTTCTTCCAGAATCTAGAGTGAGAGTTCAAATACAGCATTGTGTAAAACGGCAGCCTTTCTCCACATATTCACAGTTACTGTTGGTGCAGTTATTCAGCCAACTGGTAGAAGGGTGGGGACCCACTGCTGCACACACACAGTCTACAAACACACCCAGTCATTGTTCAGATTATCTTGTAGTGTAGCTTAATTCCATCTCAACACATGCAATGGACAAAGGGCGGTCCGCCCAGAGAGAACCACGTGGTCACTTTACCTTTGCAAAAAGGTTGAAACAGCCCAGCTTGCTGACAATACAGTGGACTTCAGGAAGGCGCTTCCCCCTTCCACTGGGCTGAAAGACACGGGTGAAATGGATTTATTAATATCAACTACAGCATGGAATGTTCCTTAGTCTCAGATACATGTTTTTAAATTGTTACTTGAGAAATGTCAATTAATAAAATCATCATTCATCCCAGTTAAGACTCATTTTATCTGGTACAGCTGTGATTCAGTATGGACACCAATAACCTGGGGGAACACACTCGTCTGCCTCATTTCATCCTTATGTTGTAGAAAAAGGAACAATGTAATGCTCCTTCAGCTCCTGTGTGTTTGCCAGCTGCTCAATTCTAAATAAGTCCAGGTAATCCATTGTAGAATATAAGTAAGGTCTAACTCGAGCTTTCTGCTTCAAATATCTCATAGAGCTGCCACATTTTCTAGAGGCTTGTAAAAGGCTGAGGTTCAGTTTATACTATAATAAAAGGGCAACCTCATCTTAGGCTATTGTACGTGCATTCTTAAAATGTCATTCCAGACCAATAGTAGGGGGATTGCAACATTTACAAGAAGAAGCAGATGTAAACAAAATGAGTAAAAACAATGGCAACACCATGATGAAAGACAAAGACAGAGTTCCTTTGTTTGCCTTATGTCTAACACAAATAGCAATTTTGTTTGTACCAGCTTTGACCGGGACAGAAACTAGGCCGGAGGGATACATTTATTTGACACACAGAGCACGTGGTTAGGCCCAAAAACCTGGTGCAGAATCGAAATTCTCAACTGCATGTGTGTGTCATGAGATTGTTTAGTTTTCCAGCTGAAAAGATTTAAACCGGTGGACCTCTTTGGACACACAGATGCAGACGATACAGACCAGATATGAGAAGGAACCGATCATTTCTATGTCTATGAAAGTAGAAGTAAATTTAAAAAACTAAATTTCCTAAACAGGAACACAGATATTTACAGCACATTTACTGTAAGCCCAAACCAAACAGTTTTTAAAGTTGTCCTGGAGAGACCCTGAACACTATTAAGAGGGAATGGAGAAATTCAAAAATTCTTCTTGCTCTCTGTCATTGATGCAGAAGTTGTACAGTTGCTCCGTGATTCACATCTCCTCGGAGATATTGAGTAAGCACAAGGCTGACTGCCATCATGTCTCTCTCTGTCTCTCTCTCTCTCTCTCACATACACACACACACACAGGTGAGACAATGACTGAGATGCTGAATATAAGCTCATTCACACTCACCAGGATTTTGCGACAATAACAAAACCAGCGGCTGCCATCTTCCCCGGTGAGGACGAACGAGAAAGTCTCACTGAAAACACGAGAAAACAAAGTGGCTCTTTAATGCACTAATTAAAAATGTTTATCTGTGCGGACATTTTGGAATGAAAAACTGCCAAACTGGAGAATGAAAAAATAGTCTTTCTTCTTCTAAAATCGTATGCTATATTAAAAACATCCTCAGAGAAAATTAACTAAAATATAAAATGTTTGTCATAATTGTGAGGGGGTGCACATTCTCTGGAAATATTTGTCCCATTCAATCATTGAAAGCACACAGAAAGAAAGTCAATAAACAGCTGCATCTTCTGTTCATTTCAACTGAAGGCAGAGTAGCAGTGTAAGCTGAAAATCATGGCCCTCAATACAACAATGAACCTTATCAACTGAAAAGTAATGAGGCCCTGTAGCCCATAGCAATCAAAGATTTAATTAAATCAGATGAAACATTAATTATCACTGTGGGGTATTCATGTTGTCAACAGAGTTATATGGCTCGGAGCTGACAGCTGAGGATGTAAAAGGAAAAGAGGAAATGGGGAGATTAAACATAACACAAAGGATAATTACGGAGCCAAATCGCTGTCTAAATACTGTAGATGGTACAAATGTGAAGACAGTGAATTTGTGTGTGCAGTGACAACACAATAGTGACAAAAAAGGATATAAAAGGATATAAATTAATGATTTTAAAAAGCAACACAGACAACCAGCATGATTGTAAAATTCCCCATAAACATCAATGAGACTATAAGCAGACCTGGGCATGTGTGCAGAGGGCTTCCAGTCCAGTGAGTCAGGGAAGCAGAACTTTGGAATGACCTTCAGCTGGTCTTCAGCCTCTTTGGAGACCCGAGAGGACTTCTCAAACTGGAGAAACAGGAGTCTGATTATTTAAAACAGTGTTCTGTGACAGACTTCTGAATATACAGAATAGAGTTAGGATGTTCAAATGTGACAGTAACGCAACGTTAGAAGATGCTAATGTTACTGCAAAGGTTCTTACTAACCATTTTGGGGAACTGTTGCGTTATTTCAGGGGAGTAGGTGTTTTCTGAGGAGCTCTTTCTCAGTGACACCACCACAAAGATCTGGAAGAGCTGCTGCTGCTGGAGCTGAATGAGGTCTCTCTCCAGGGTGCGGTAGCCCGGACGGCGTTTCAGCGTAGACTGGATGTAAACTGATCTCCTAGAGCCAGCTAAGGAACACACAGTGAAGTGATTAGAGCAGTGCTTATGTTGAACAAACAGGATTCAGTCCAGCATTACAGGAACAATTTAGGGCAATGAAAATACACACTGTGCATATATCAAATATCTGTGTCACCTCCTGCAAAGAGGGGAGTTTCTTGGATGATCTGAAAAAGCACGGTTCCCAGAATGTGGAATGAAACAATTGAGTATTTGTACAAGTATTTTTGTCTAATACCTGGGCTATTGACATCCAAACTGTCTCAAAAGGCAGTAAGCAAATATTCCCTTAAAATAATGTTATAGAGAGGTTTAGTAAAGGCCTGTGATAATAACACATTTTGCTAGGCAATATAATGACCCACAAATTAATGCTGCAACGTAACTTTAAATTGCTCCTCAAACAGGCTCACTTTCTGCACTGTGTATTCTAGCGGCCCTGCTTCTCCTCACAGAGACAAAGAGTGGATGATTGACAAGAGGGTTCCCTCCTTCTATTCCACTATGGAGCAAATGCACCCAGGTGCTGCAACCAATGCAGGAACCCTCTTGGTATAGTATCAAAGCTATACATAGGTAGGGCTGATACCCTCACAAATAAACAGTAAATGTTCTGCATTCCAAGTACTATAAAGCATGACATTTTCCAGCCAGCATGTTGTATGGAGAATGCTGCCTGAAATCATGTCAGGTCTTCTGATGCAGCTCTAGTCACAGTGGTAAGTCCCCATATCTGCAGCAGCAAATAATATTAAGTACAAATGTGAGGACTTGTATCCTCTTTCACTTGGTCGCATTTAGCAAACTCTTATTTAAGAGGCTAAATCTGACATTAAAGGCCAAAGGCATTGTGGCACGATTGAAAATTTTAAATAAAGATTTGGTATGTTCAATTACAATATTTGGTGAATTTTGTGTTGATTTGCTATTTGTGTCGACTTCAGACATTAATTTAAGCAATTTGGGTAACTTATCAATCATTAGGTCAACTATAATTAAATCAAACTTATTTTAATAGTAATGCTTTTAAGAAAATGACCTGTGTATCACATGCACAACATAGCTCCTTAAATATCTTAAGGATTACTCCAAGTTAGCAGAGAATTAGCTAACCATTTGATTTTAAGACAAATACGACACAATAGCTTAGGGCTAGACAGTAAATAAAAAACAGTTGGAAAACAAACTGAACAGAAACCTATTTAAAATTTAAAGTAAGCTAAAAGATGATTGACAAAATACCTTAAATAATTGTCCTACAACTGGATGTTTTTGATCTACTAAGTAAAAAAATAGACTGACTAATGTTTGTCTGAACTGGACAGTAACAGATAGAATTTGTAAATATAGAAAAACTGTGAAGAAAATGTATTGTACAAGAACATACACATGGTTTTACTATGGCGCTACCTTTGGTGTTGTCCTCGGGGTCACTCTCTGTGCCGCTGGTCTCCTCTGTTGATATGAATTATAGGAGAGAGACATGAAGGAGCAAACACTGAAAAAACAAACAAACTGGAAGCCATAATCAGATGCAGACAGTGAGCCTTGTTTTATAATCAACAGCTTTGCCTACTGCAGCTGGTCCCATGCGGTGTATACCATCAACGGCTCGGTATTTCCACCAAGAAGCTCAAGTTAATCTTAGTGAAGTGTTGATGTGGGTGACATTTGGTCATCTGTGCGTGTGTGTACCTCTCACTGAGACTCCCTGGTTCTTCACTCTCTTCCTCCCTCGCTTGTCGTCAAAGATGGTCTCGATCTTGCTGACATACTGCGTAGTAGGACACACATACACAGATGCTCTTCAGCCCCGTAATTTCCCAGCCATTACTGAATGATGATTACAGGGAATCATAATATAACAGCCTCTAAAGACATGATTATATTATAGGTTTTCTTCACCCCTACATTCCTGCATTCTTCAGTTAATGCACTGGAAGAAAATAACTGTACATTGAACACGGGCGCTGCACGTATACAGTACATGAAGGTCAAATATATTCAGGGCACTGCAAATATAAATTTATGTAGCAGGATATAGAAAAATAAAACATGCTGAGGTTAATGATATCACAGGCACATTCATAAATACTCATACAGTAGAAATAACCTTTACCTCCAAATTCTGCAGAAACTATAGAATGTTTGGCAAATCATTGGACTTTGTAAAGTCAGGGTTTACATGTAGTGAAACACCAACACCAAAAATGATTCACAGTTGCACTTTTCCAACTAGCTCATCCAGACTTCAATAAAACTAAACTCAAAATGGTCCTAAATCCATGAAATGGAAATGCTTTTATGTGATTAGTCAATCTAGTCGGTGGGAAGAACTTACATCCTCTGAGGTCCCCTCAGGACTTTTGGAGACTATAGGAGTATGGAGTCAAACCCCACGATGGATTTTTATATATCAAATGTAACTCCAATTTAGGAAATTTAGAGCAAAAAGCTGTAAGGCATAACATAGCTTTTCCGTTATAAGGATTTCATATTTTCGGTAACTCAATAGTCCACCAAGCACTTTCACATGTCTGCCTGTGCTCTGACAGCCAGTTACACCAGACCAGACCACGAAGACAGTATTCAAGTCAAGATGTGGAAACAGGATGGAGGATAAACACCTCTTCTTCTTACTGTCATCAGTGTACCTGTCTGCTGTCTAAATTCAGGTCAAGGACTTTCCACCAGCATTTTTTTCTTCTTGCTAAGATCCTGCTAATAAATACCCCAGCTACACACGAACATCACACATGCTTAAAAAAATGAATAGTTGCTTTTCTTAAGAAACTACAAAGGGATTTCATTTCATATGATAATGTATCTAGTTAATACGATACCTTTTTGTCAAAATTCCTCCATGTCCAATTTCTTTCCACTGCCATGGTTATTGAGTTCATGCCTTTTGTCCAACTTTCAAGTCACACTCATCGTCATCTATTTATCGCTATCTATTTCTTCCAGTGTCTTCTCCTTCCTGCTCAACATAACTCCACCCAGCATGACATTATACATTGTTTTACTGTACTATTTATGTATTAGCGATCCCAGTATTAAGACCAGTCTCTAGAACTCACTCACTTGTGGCATCAACAGGGTTCTTTGAGGGTTTCTGGAACAAGGGGGTGCGACGGGTTTGGGACTTTCTAAGGTTTTGGATGTTGCTTGGGAGTTTTTCCACTCCACTCTGCTGCCATAACCTTGTAATGTCTGAGGCTTAGGAGGCAACTGAAAGACAAAAAACTGTCACATTACAATTGGGGCTCGAATAACTACATGATCCTAATAATTATATATTACAGTTCATTAAACTACTTCCTTCTTCCTGCTTCACATTTAATGGTGAAGTAAGAGGAAAATGTCCTTATTTTACCTTGGGCCTTGAAGTGGGTAGACACATGGGGGAATGCTTCACATCTTCATAAGGGTCATCTCTGGTCACATCACCTGGAGGAAGAAAGAATGCTGTAGAAATGTAGGCTGAAAGTTTGAAATATTTTTCTTCTACAACTGTTGCGATCACAAGAACAACTCACAGGCTATGTCCTCATAAATACTGTCATCAGAGTAGGCATGGTACAGCCCTGAACGCCTTGCCTCTACTCCCAGGGTGCCTTGCTTTCCCGTCAGACGAGCTGCATCCTCATATTCGAAGGACTTCCTGTGGCAGGTAAGGAAATAAGGAAAGTGAGACAGAAAGGGCAGCATGCTTTTATTTACATTTCTGCCTAGAGTGAAACCAATGAGCCAAAACAATAATCAAAGTATTGATAAGAGACACTTGGAGGACACAGTGAGCGTGTGGGTTAAACTGCTAAAAGGAAATGACTCAGTATGTAATACAGAAAATTGTAAAACAAAAAAATGTAAGCGCATTGCAAATTTTAAACAGAATAGTTGTATTTGAATACAACGTGCACTCTCTGTGTGGAAGTAAGTGCCACTCACCAGTATTCAAGTAAACTGTCCATATTTTAACCAATTTTCCTCCGTAAGTCCACAACACACAGCATAAACACACAGCACAAAGCAGCTCAACAATGACACAAACGGTGAGGAGGTTCATGTCATGTGACTGTTTTCCTTCCAATCATGGCCATGGTATAATGACACATGCAGTGAATGGTAGGACTAGTTCAACAATGTAGAACAGCTCTGACACTGAGAAAACAGGTCACATGCCAAGTGTGGGAGAAATGTTAGTAAAAAAAAAAACCAGACAATTAGAATACCAATATGAAATGTTTAGTATATCAAATCAAGTCTTCTAGTTTTTTCTTTTATTTGTCTGTACTCATTATTTTTTCCAGATCTTATACTCAGAACAATTAGAGACAGTAATGAGTGACGGTAATATAACAATCAGGGAGGTGTCAGGTGGTCAGGTTACAAAATGAATCATGTCTTTTAAGACAGAGGTGTACACAGTAATGTGTGTGTGTGTGTGTGTGTGAATATTACTTCTTCAGTATTCAACTGGTTTACCTCCCTGTTACCTCACTGGGTCAGGAATCAGCCCACAGTGGGAAACTGAATTTTATTGCTTATACACATAGAATTTATAAGTTACTGTGAATCTGGCCGTGTATTGTGTGGTGAGATTTTCTTTTATATATATCAGACCATGCACTTCGGCAGATTTATGCTAAATCATTGTTGTTGTTGTTTTGGCAGACAGATGTGTCTTAGGCTGATAAAGGTTTAAGGCTATACACACAAATTTAAGTCACTGCAGAGTTCTACCAAAAACCACTGGGTGAGCCTGTGTTTGTGTGTGGGGGTGTGCAGATGATGACCAGAGACTAGTGTAGCTAAGGAACTAGGCCACATCCATACAATAGAGAACAATGCTGGCAAATATTAAGTGACATTACAACTGGGCCTTGGCCAGCTGTAACAGCCAGAGAAGGCCTCTCCTCGAAACGGATTTGAAACATTCTGCAGTCTCAGACGGTCAGCAGACCAATGTATAGTTAAAGGTCTAAGGTCATACTAAATGCTGCTCCTGCAGCTACAGCTTTTATTTACCTATTCAGTGCAGCTTCTTTTAATGGTAGAAAACAACTATTCATTTACGTATTTACTGTGATAAAAACCAATAGACAGTCTGTCCTCTAAACATTTAAGATGAGCAACTATTGCAAAGACATGCTGTGATAGGTGTATTGAGCCATATGGAGGTCAGAAGGGCAAGGAGAGCAAGGGCAGTATGGAAGCTTTGCTGCATTTACTGGCAAATGATTATCAGCTTAAGATACAATATCAGAACAATAAAAAACACAGTATTAAATGAAACGTGACACCAATGTTTAGACCAACCTGTTCTTTTTGTGCCTCGTCAGCCCATTGGTCTTTGTACCAGGATGTGGAGGAGGGGGGAAGTTTGGTGGCTTAGCTATCCTCCGTCTGCTTGAGTCAGAGTTGATAACACAAGACGTAGCTTTTTCCAATTGCACTGTGTGCCCTGAGTGGTTGTTCGGTCCACTATACTGGAATGTCCGCTGAGGTTTTGGAGGAGCCTGGGGTCCACCAGAAAAACCTCTCCCTTTCTCCCAGAGCAGTCTGTCTCCCTCAAGCTTACGCCAAAAACCCCGTGAAGTGTAGAAGTTCCCTGCAGGCATGTTGTCTTCCAGGTCATCAGTCGACAGAGGTAGAGGTTTAGAAATAGCTTCAACATCTAAGATGCAATCTATTTTCTGAGCATCAATGGTACTGATGGTTTGATTTCCTGTAGAGTTGTCTACTTTAGGAAATTGCAATGTTCGTGCTGTAAACTGTTTATTTAGTTGGGGTGTGGGGGAAAGTCCTGTTGAAGGTCTCTGCAGTGGTTCAGATTTTCTAAAGCCAACCAAATGTCCTGTATTTGCTGAACATTCCCGAAAATCTAGAGCCAATGTTTTAACTTTTGAAATATTGGGTTTTGAGCTACCACTGGGGAACCCATTGCCATGCTGATCTCCAGAAAGACTTGGAGATACAGGCGGAGTGTGAGCTTTCACTGCAACACTCGGGCTGCTGCTCTGCTGACTGAGAACTTCCCACTGGGAGATCTTCTCCCTGATATTAATGCGTTGCTCCTTAGAAGGGGGTCTGCCAGACTGAGGGCCCTGCCAGGCTACAGTGGCCCCCTTCTGCAGTCGCTCAACCTCCCCCCACCCAGCCAGCATTGCTGGGAGGCAGGTTGAGGTAGGTGTCAGCACAGTCACTTTTCCTTGAGGAAATTCATTGAGGGTTTCCTACACACACCAACTGGTAGTCAGGCAGAGATACAGAGATGAGAAGTAAGCGCAGCTTCTTCCCACGAGTTTTGTCTTCAGAGGTCCTTCTGCACTGTTGTTTGCTAGGACAGCGTCATTTTCCAGTTGTCTCCTTTTGTAAACAACCTAAACAGACAAGGGTCAAGACAGAAACAATCAGTCACTTGTGAACAAGTCCAGACAAAGCAGTGCAGGATCAAAAAGACATTGGTTACTTTTCAAAAGTCAAACAAGTCAAGTGGTCTGAGGTGAAGGAAGGGACAGATAAGATGATAAGGAAGGATAAGCTTCTGTCATGTCAGTTTCCAAAAATAAATTCACAAAGAAAAAGGAAGCAAGGACGCTGGATCATAGTTAAGGACAACTGTGTGCTGCTTTTGAGTCAGTTTTCTCCAAAACTGTTGTCCTAAACTGGAGAACTAGCCAATTGAAAATTCCTATGATACAGCAAAGCGTTAAATCTAATTCAGCGATCTCACAGAAACTGTCTTTCACATAAGTTTTTTTAACTTTGAGTCATTGAAAAAAAAGTCTTTGGAAGCACATAAAATTGTAGCCACTAAAGAGACCGCAGTCATAATTAGGTGAATTAGTGACATCATTTTAAACCACACCTTCCCAGGGAGTATAATAAAACTGTTTAAATGGTTGTAAAAATTTATCAAAGTTAATTATATTCAGCTGTTTCTAGATAGTGGTGTACATGAGTCTTAATCAACCCCAGTTTTGTGTTTTTCCTAATAAAGGGTGTAGATTCTAGAATTGTTGTGTTTTTGTCTGTGTAACCAGAGGTTTTAATTTTGTTGTTTAGGTTGTATGGTTAGGTCTGGGCTATTGTGAAAAATGAAAATAAAGAAATAACAATTATACCATAAGTTTTACAAGATTTATATTTTCTATTTTTAAAAGTATTTACCTTAAAGTAGACAAGTGTAAAAAATAAAGGGGGAGAAATAAAAATGTGGGTTGTGCAAGATTTACACAAGTATAAATGCTGTAAAACAGACAGATTGATATAAAGTGCTTCAGTGAATGCAGCTGCACACGGACAGTAAAATCCCTGAGTCAACATTGAGGTAGTGACTGTACACTGTTGTACAGCTGCTGCCTTTCTGGAACCAAACCATTTGGACACGTTGCACATTAGGACTGGGACTGGGAAGAATCCGGAGAAGGGGAGAAGTTGTAAAGTTCCACTGCACAGCTCATGATCACAATAACATTATGTGCTGCATTCCAATAAAAGTGCAGGGAGGTTGGGAATAAATTCAACTAGAGACACTCAGTCTGTCAGTCATGAAAGTGAATCCTTTGTTTGGTTTGACCTACATCATATAAGTGTGCAGTCGATTATGGCTGCAGCAACTTCAGACCGTGCAATAACAATGACATTAGTCCAAAATTGACCCCCTTGCATGAGTTGTCTTAGTGTGGTGTTATACAGGAAAGAATGAGTTGTATGTGTAGTTGAAACGAAACCAAATCTGTATCAATGTGATAAAATTTAAAAATATATCCACAACAGCAATTGTGATATGACGTGACAAAGCCACAAGGCAAGTCAAAATAATTTCCACTGATGTTTATTTGGCTGTCTTGTATGTATTAAGTGAAACTCCCTGACTCATCTATGGAGAAACCAGACATGAAACCCATGAAGCTGGATTGTTGCTGCCATTAACTTGACAGTTGAATTAAACATAATAGTACCTCAAACCAACCACAAAACACACCCCTGAAGTAGCACGGCATGACACAACATGCAGCAGGTAAACCGGTGTGGCTTTGCCATGTACTGAAACCATTAAAGCTCTTTTAAAAGAAAAATGTTGCTTTGCTAAACACTTGCACAAAAACCACTGTGCAAAACAAGACAAACAAAACTAAAATCGTCATAAAGTGTTAGACCAAGTAGAATGCATTTTTATATAGCATGTAAATAAATGACTGAATGGTGGACTATATAAATTGACAAGTTTGACCTGTAGTGAAATTCCTCAAAATTTGTCCTTAATTTAGAGAATTCAAACCTTACATACGAAATGCCAATACGAACTTGAACATGTAAAACAATCACAGACAAAACTGTGAGACAAGTAATGCATATTTTTCAATTAAAAACAAAGTGAAACTTAAAAATAGGAGCAAAAAAACATAATATTATATATAATATTTTGGTTGTTAAGGTATTCACCCATTACAACTATTGATGTGGCTGTAGAACCAACCACATAATTTGATAACCCCCAGCGATTAGTAGTCAGTAAACACTAAAGAAGACACTAAATCTGCCCAAATAACATTCAAATGTGTATGATTTGTTTTGCAAATTACTGAATTGCATCTGACAACAAAGAGCTGGTCCATAGAGAACTCACAAAAAAACTGCTTCATTTTAAAAGGAATTGCTAAAAATTTCCAAAAGCAATAAAAACACCACAGAAGTCATTAAGAACAGTAATATACAGCACGACAGCAGCACAACACTGAACCAAAGGTCTCCCAGAAATCAACAGACAACACAACACCAAAACTGCATGGAAGCCAACTGTATTACATCAATTAGTTAACTGCACAGTTTTTATTGCCAGGAACTAGTGGCTCCTTCCAAGTAAATCACCCACGTTCTTCATTTGTCTGGACTGTGAGAAATTATTGCAAGAACTTAGAAGCCTTTTTGTAAGGCATCAGAGCCCAGCGGAACACTGCGAAAAGGTATATCAAGTTTCCTAAAAGCATGTGGAAAAATTTGTGATGGTCTGATGAGACCAAGACTGAACTCACAAGACTGAGAGGTAAACATGGCACAAAATAACAGCGCACATCAACAAAATGCACCATACACAACAGGGAGCATGGTGCTGGCAGTGTCATGGTTTAGGGCTGTTTTCTCCTCAACCAAAATTACAGGATTTGTATAAATTACTTTAAACAAAACTAAAAAAACTAAAAACAAAAGTTAGAAAATTAGCCAATCAAATCAAAATCTGTTGTTACCCGTCAAGGATAGTGCAGAGAAGATCACCTGACACTGACTGGAGTGGCCAAAAAATGCCACTTAGATCACAAATCAACACATGCAGTTTTGAAAACATTCCTTCACAAAAAGCCAATATATGTGTTACTAGTGTTACTGGTGGCCAACACCCATTCAACACTATCATATAGTGTTATATATAGGTACTGGTCTGGATTCTGCTTATATATGGCAAAGAGCAAAGTATAATACGTTTTACATCCCAGGTGCAACAGAAGGAATGGATCTCTGGTCTTTGGTTAATCATCCATTGGACTGTTGTACCTAAACATGGCAACACCTGCAGTTAACTCCTGGCTTTAGGAATAACTATAAGGTCAATGAGATTAGCGTACATTGGTCTGTGACTTACATTATCCTGCTTTTAATTTGTGCTTTAACTGCACTGTGGATGCAGCAGAACTAGATGCTGAAATCACTATCAGCATCCAGAGGCCTTTCAGAAAAGAGACTATCTGTCTAGTGTAAAGCCTACTGTAAAATATATGGAATTCCATGACACCTCCAACTCAGCCTGAAGTCAACTGTAATTCGGTTTAAACAATAGGCCAAAAATAATTTACTGTACACATTAAGATTACATAATTCTCTGTACAGCGATGGCTGTCAATCGTTAGCTACAAAGACATTGTCTTTAAATGTTAATAATGGTCAAATATCTACCGTATAGTTTCGTATGTGTATGCCTAAATGAACATATTGACCCATCAATGTGAAAACAGCTCTATATTATTTTATTTAAACAATTACCTCTTCACTTACAATTAGATAAATTAAATTAGCAATATTTCCAGCTGAATTTGGTGCTATACGTAATTGAGAGAGCGACTTGAGCGAGATTATTGCATAGATGTAAACCAAACAAATCGATTTTTTAAAAAATTGGCAGAAACATCCCCCATTGGAAAGTTTGTTAGTTGATATGTAGTCTGCCAACAAAAAGTATCAAAATAACTGAGATAAAAAATACTTACAGTTGCACGTGATGCCTCTCGTAGAAAATGCACCCAGTAGTTCAAAGTGTCGAGAAGCAAAGTTTTCTCATTTTTCTCGTTTCAGTTAAAAGTGTTGTTTTGTTTAAAAAAGTAGAACTCCATCGGCTCGCAGTTTTCAACGCTGTGGAACGGTTAGCAATGTGAGATATATCCAGCGTAACGTAACTATTTTAGCCATGCTGCAAATTACAAAGAACTTATAAAACAACAAAAAATCTTGGTCCAGTTTAAAACGTCTCATCTACTTGTGTCTTGCAATTGCGTCAAAAACAACAAAGAAAGTGTTTAGGAGTGAGTGAGCAGTAAAGCGGAACACTCCTAGCTCCACTCCTCAGGACGGTTACCATCTAGTTGAACCTAGGAAATACAAACAACTTCCGGTAGCCATTTCAAAATTACACATGGGGTTAGCGCTAGTAACGCAATATGAAAAAGAATTGAGGGGGCTGCGATAACGGGGGCTTAAAATAACAAATACATGCATTTTTATTAGTGATTTGTACATCAACTGAATAATATTGATAGGTTTTATGAACTCTGAGGCTAATTTTAGCTATCACAAACAAGACACTTTTTTATTAGTAGTACTTGATCACTAAAACATGTTAAAATAACTGTCAGCTGTACAGGTCACTCAATAAACAATCTATCTTTAGTTACTACGTTAACGTACACAACAACATATTTTACACAAACATACTATAACGTAACAAATTCTGTCAACTAACCTAATGCTCTGACTTCCGGTTTATCTCAATCTGTGTATGTCGGACTTGACGCAGCTCAGACTGAGAAGACTGTTTGATTCCCTCGGACGGGAGAAAGAAGACGTCATCACATCCACGCAGCTGTCAACAATAAACGAAATAGCTGTCTTTATGCGACACGGGAAATAGTGACGCTGACTACACACAATATGCACTATGTATATTTAGGCGTATCCAAGAAAATGCTTAAATAGGCAAACAACCTTTAAACAGATAATTTAAAGGTGTAAGTTGAACAAAATTCTACATAATATAAGCTTGATGCAGAAACTGCTAAGAAATTAGGTACACTTGAAGGTGCAATTTGACAGAAACCTTAAATAAATCAAAATTAGTTTAAAAAATAGCAGATACATCAATTTTATTTTTTATCATTCCAATACATGATGTTTTCCCCATACAAAATACACATAACCAAAGGCAACGCACAAGGCTATTTGACACCGATGTGCAAATAATGTACAGAAGAGAAGACAAACATTAACCAGTTTGTTCTTGCAGAGGAGAGGACATCAGTTAGAAGGCCACTTTCTTTTACACTCACTTTGTTAACAGTGATAGTGAAAAATAGATTTAGAAGCTGTAGAAATAACCTGTGTGTCAGACTGGACTGTGTTCAATCAACCTTCAGACCCTCCTTGATCAGGTCGAGCTCATAGCACAGGGTCTCATAGCGGTAAGCCATACGGATCTGGGCCACGTTGGTTTTGCGGATGTCGTTGCCTTCTGGACCCTCCTTCAGGTAGTCCTTACCCAGGAAGTGGAGCTTCTCCTGGAGGTGAATGCACCAGAAAGTTTCTCAGTGCAGTAAAAACAGAAATTGCAAACATTTTCTTCAAAAGTCACTCTCATTCTTTGTTGTCGTTTTACCTCATTAGACAGACCACTCTGTATAACACTGTTCCTGGCAATCTCACACATATCACAGGTGCTAAGCTTGAAGACCTGAGCTGCAATGGCATATTCCTCCATTAGGGGTTCCTGTGAACACAGAGGAGAACCGTCAATGGGCTTCACCCAACATCTACTGCTTGTTGTGTTACACTGTTTTCTTTCCCCGAGAGGATGAGCTGGAAGTGGCAGATGTCAAGGAAGATGTTGAGAGGATGATGAATTCAAATTAAAAAGGAAGTTTGGGATAAGTAGCTTGGAGATAAAATATTATAGATAAGTGTTATGGATGTAGCTGCCAACCAAGAGGAAGAGGAGAATGTGGGATAACATTGATGGATGTGGTGCAGGAAGATATAAGATTATTATAAGATTTTTGTACAAGCATAGAATTGGAGGTGGAAACCTCTGAAAAGGAGCAGCCAAAAAAAAAAAAAAAGTATTACTGTGTATTATTCAGGTTGTCGTAGGTCTGACCTTGGACAGCTCCTAAGGCCATCACAAAGAAATAAACAACATTGCATTTAGAATTAAATCAGTGTGACAAACTAAAAAACCACAGATGTGGGTTCCACTTTCCATTTTTATTTTGGGTTTTTCACTGGCACCCACATCAGGGCCTACTGCATATGGAATGTTCTCATAGTTAGTGCTGCTTGTTGTGCCAGTGTGGGATTTTAGTTTGTATGCACATGTGTGAAATTGCTTATAGAACATCAAAGCAGTACTGCATATGAAACAATGGCCATAATACACCGTCTGGTACAGTATGTAATGTAAACAACATTGTTATGTTATTCTCTTTGACCTTTGTGTAGTGGAACTGCATGGGGTCGTCAGTGGACAGAGACACCACCAGGCCCTTCTTTTGGAACTCCAGCAGGGGGTTCTTGGCGTACTCCAGGAACAGACTGTTGTTGCTGAGGGGGGACATGGCGATGGGGATCTGGGTCAGGAAGTACAAGTACTGCAGCACAGGGCTCTGGTGATGAAAGTATGAGAAATGCGGTCCGTTAACAAACACAGGTAGAGTTTTCAGTTCCCTGTGGCAAACTGCAGTTCCACTGTGATCATGCAGAAGTAGATCGACCGCCAGTGAAGAGCTGACACCAGAAGTAACGCTGTAAAAATGTAGATGTGAAAATTAGGCTAATTTTCACTACGTACTGAGTCACTCCACAGTTTCCTGATAAGTGTTAAAAGTCAGTCACTAATTTGAAGTCTTTTCCAATTGAAATGTTGTCACTTGAAAAATCAATCAAGTCAAATCACAGTCTACTTCCATGTCAGTATTTCTCTGTATGTGTTGCCCAAAAACAATCATGTCTGTATGAACTGATCAAACGTATTCATTTATAACATATGGGATGCTACAGAGGGAGACCAACCTTCTTAAGATTTAGGCCATGAGAGATGTTGTCAGCTGTCATGAAGGCAGCCAGCAGATGGGTGATGGCACCAGCTTCACCGCAATGAGGCCTGAACATGAATGTGTTCATACCCCTCTGTCTGTGGAGCACGAGACAAACATGTCCTTCAGTGTTTACAGAGGGGAAGACAGAAAGTAACAGCTAACAATTACACCTTACAAGAGGGGTGGGATACATTCACTTACATGCGGAGCTGGTTGAGCACAGCAATGTTTGCATACATGTAGTAAATGTAATAAGTGTAGGAGGGGTTCTTGGCAATGTCCCACTCCTCTGGTTTGGGGCTCTTGGTGGAGAACATGTGACCACTGTGTTTGGATTCATCGTCCACACTGTCGAAACCTGTAACCTACACAACAGGGGGCACTTGGTCAAGTCTGAAGGCCATTGAAAACTCAATGTTTCAGTAAACATGATCAATCACTTTTGAAATATCAGTTAAGACAATCAAACAGCCACACGTCACAGAGATGCCACGCACTATTCTAAATCTAATGGGTTAATTAAGCTAAGCTAACTAACCAAACAGAAGCAAGTGGTCGCTCTGTTGTCTTAGAAAACAAAACTACAGAAAACGTATTAATGTTTCTGGGTTTTTTTATTTTCTCTCTTGTAAAATGACTGTAAATGGTTTATAACAAGGAATAGTAAATTTAAGTAATTCCAGGTTTTAGCACAGGGATATAATGGAGAACCCATCAATGTCATCAATAATTACTTACTGATTCGTTTCTAGACTTTTCACTCACGTGTTTGAGGAAGATGCTGAGCTCAGGGTTGGACTGTGGGTTGATCGTAGCCTGGAACACTGGGAGGAAAATGTTCTCCAGCATTTTGCCAAAGTGGGGAACAAAGTTCCTGCCTCTGAAGATGTCACTGTGGTACGAGAGAGAAAAACAAATCAACAGATAATGAATTTGTTGCTGATGAGATGTTGTTTCTAATTAATAGCAGGATAGTTACAGTTATTGATCCTAGGTGGATCACAGGGTAAGGAACAAAGGCCGGACTTTGAAAACTTACTAGATCCTAGGAACTTGAATCATCCATTTGAGGTTAGGTGAGAAGACTCTGTTCTTGACGAACCAGCTTGAAAGCTTCGTCCACTCACTGGGATTGCAGCCGTAAATGGACAGACGAGGCTCGGCGTACTGGTACTTAGCATCCTCCAGGTCACTGGCCACTTCCTTTTTTTCAAACAAAGATTATATCTGGAATTTTAATAACACCAAAATAAAACATATAACTCAACTCTTATCTAGAAAATGAGGTTGCTAAGCATCTGACTTTGATAATGGTGGCAAAATATTCTCCCCCGATGTGGTTCTCTGTTTTCAGGTACAGGTCACGCAGCTCACTGGCTCCCACTGGGTTGTACTTGGCGTTGAATTTATCAAAGCGCTGGAAGGTTTGTCTGCCCTTCAGGGGAATAACAAAAGACACAATGACTTAATAAGACTGACTAAAAGAGGATACTTTCCTCATATAAACACAATCTCAACAGGACAAATTGATATAGAATCTTTTATGACTTAATCATCCATTACAACTGTTTTATACCGGCTTAGATTTTAGGGTCACATTGTGAGTTTTGAGCTCACTGATGTAATCCGAAATCACCCATTACTTTTCTAAATTGTTCAGAAATTGTTTCATAATTGTCTGTTATTTTCTCCTTTAACGTAACGTACAGCGTGCACATCCAGGGAGTCCACGGTCAGGTCGTAGGGGTGCAGGTTGAGAGACTCAAAGAGCGCCTTCATGGTGACCTCCTTGCCTTTCAGTTTGTGCACCACACGGTCGGCGTCCACACGATAGGACTTCTTAATGAAGCGCAGCAAGTGTTTCTGGTTCATGCAGGCGGCAGCGTGGATGTGAGTGTCAACCTGGAAAAGAGTGAATCACGTGATGCAGCAGCTGTATTTCGGCACTAGAGGGAGCTAAATAGTCACAAGGTGCACTGCACGTGCATTACTTGGAAACAAGTGAGGGCAGACTGAACGAAACCCAAAGGTATGGGCTGTGATATCATGAGCATCATCATCATCATCTGATTGGAAGGAAAGATAATAATGACGTAATACCTTCCTGCAGTTGTAGAAGTCCCTGTGGGGGTTCACCTTCAGCTCCTTCAACTCCTCCATCTCATTCAGCATTTCATGCACATTGAACTTGGACATGAGGAACTTGAGACGGCGATGAGTGTAAGTCTTGCTGCAAAAAAAAAACAAAAACAAACAAACAAAAAAAACAGGAGAAATCAGAACATGATTCAAAAGATATCAAAGTGAGGTAAAAATCAATCACATAACAGTCTGAAATTCCAAGTATTTGTTTGTAATAAAGAAAAAATTAGATCAAAAAGAGTAAAAGGTAAAAACAAATGCGCAAGAAAACACAATAATAATATTAATATTAAGACAAGTTAGCTAAAAATACTGAAAATTTGCTGAATAGTACTGAGTATCAAAACATCTTCAAAATGATCAAACATTTTTAAATTTTATTTCTATAATGCAGTTTGTAGATCTGTTAGTATAAGATATACTGGTTTTTAAGTAAAAACCTATTAGACTGAGCCAAGAAATCTTTAAAGCATTTCTTAGGAAAGAAAAATAGTACATTTCTTGTGCTATTAAGATCAGGTGACAAATCTTGACCTAATGGCCAGTTTGTGGACCGTGTAGACCTTAAATTACAGTCCAGTCAGGGTTTGTCTAAAAGGAGACGAGGAGAAAGTAGCAAATACCTGACATGACTTTGAAACATTAGACGCTGCTCAGATTCGGCACACAGGTAAAACCATGCTGGGACATATTTGAAAAAGTGAGAGGAGAACTTGAAAACACTCACGTTGGGCCCTGAGCAATGAGTGCAATGAGGAAGTTCATGTCGTCAATGAAGGTGGCATAGTCGGAGCACGGCAGGTCCTTGGGCTGATGCTTGTCAGCGGCTGCGTCATCGTTGTACACGTACATGAGACCTTCCTTCATGCGAGCCACATAGCCCAGGTTCTGTGGGAGGCTATTAAAATCAAAGGGGTCTTCCCCGGTCTTTGGAGGAGGTGTGAAGACTGAGGGTGTAAAAGACAAGTTGTTGATGAGTGTAACAGAGAGCAGAAGTAACTCAGGAGCTCCTTCTCCTCTCCTCACCTGGCTGCACCTGGTCCTCAGGTTTGAAGGTCTCTCCCTCGATCTCACGCAGAAACTGGGAGGTTGTTCTGGGATAACGCTGATAGGCCAATCTCATGTACTTCTCCCTGATGGTCAGTGCCCGGTACAGACCCTTACAGGACAACTCAAAGTCATCCATGGTCACCTAAAAATCAATCAAAGTCAGGGTCAAAACTATTCAAAACTTAACTCTTATGTTGTTTAAACACCTGTTATATTACAATAACCATTAGGCTACTTTGAACAAGAAACTCACAGCTGTATGGAAGTTTGAGGACATGAATGATAATACCATTATTAATAAGATGAAGGAGTTGGAAAATAGGTAAATAAGGTAATTAATCAGGTTAAATCTCAGAAGATAAACTCTGACTAACACACACACAAACACACACACACACTTTTTACAGATATCGCACTCTCTCTCTCTCTCTCTCTCTCTCTCATTCTCTGTAAATGTCAAAGTCACAGCTATGAAACCCTAAACCTGGCCACCACTCTGAGATCAGCACAATTCACTGGCCAAGGGAAGATCCTCACTTGTACGGCCGGTCATGTTTGAAAAAAGTCTTTTGGTTTTTCTAATAGTTCCCATAATTCTCAGTGAATACATTGGTTTGAGATGTCAGAACAAATACATAAATGGCAGCTGAACTGCACCAACTAAAACTAACAAAAGATTTTTTTATATAAAAATTATAAAGAGAATTAGAAACAAAAACAGTAAAAGTAGTCATTAGCCTAAAGTTTAATGTTAACACTAAATAATTTGCTAGAATAACTTAATAACAAAAGTCAGCCAAAGTAGCTAAGATTAGCTGAAGACAGTAACCTGGAAGTAGTCACAAGTGTGGAAGGAATGTGAAAATTGTTAATGATGATAAAAGTTGACAAATAATTGTCAAAATTCTTTGAAAAATACCAAAATCCATACAAAATTGAACACCAATCTAATTAAGAAAGTTAGCTTGAAAATAAAATTATACAAAGAGTAACTAACTGTTACTTAAAGTTAGCCATACAGGAACTAAAATAGTACAAAAATATGGGGATAAAATATTCAAATTATACAATATATACAAATTATATTACAAAAACGAAATGCTGTAAGCAATATAATTAATGGGTTTTCAATATAACAAGGGAACCTACTTTGTTGGAAAAGTACAAATTATTATTTTCAAGAAACAAAAACATTGTTTAGAACATAGAACTTGCCAAGTAAATAAATTTAAGTAAATCCTAACGTGTTAAAGCGACAGTACCCCAGAGGCATAGTCTCCAATGATGGCTACTCTCTGGAATTCAGGCACTTCCAGATAAGCTGGAGTGTCCACTTCCAGCTTCATTACAGGGGCAGTTGCCTGAGTGGAACCTTTGACTACAGTGAGGGTACGCTGGTGCTTCTTGCTGTGGATAGAGAGGTAAAGATTAAAGTTTGTCCAAAAATATCATGACAAGTGAAATGAAACATGCATCCACGAACTTTTAGGCTGCTCCTGTGAATGTTTTTAGAGCACAGTATAAATCAAGTATTTTTACATGCAGTCACGTGTCTCTGTTTCCTTTCATTAACTGACCTTGAAGGCGTTGGAGGTAATATAAGAATTATTTAAACTGAGTAGAGAGTGGTCTGATAAGAACCATTCCATGTTGTTCAGTACTAGTAATGATATTTTGAGTTATTTAGAGACTGTTTCTTTCATTATCATTTGTGACAGCATGGCTACATTCATAAAAAGGAAAAGGAAAAGGCTCTTTACTACTCACAGTACCTGAATCCTAGTACTAAATGCACTGAGAAATGATAAATGATCACCGTCTCTCAGCGTTGTCCTCAGTGTGCAGATGATGGGCCATCTCATGATGGATGATAGGACAGTCCTCAGCCACATCGAACATTGAGATCTCATCACGGATGTCCTCACTTTTGGTCTCAGATGCAAAGACCTGCTCCGCGAAGGCCCGCATCGTGTCATCGGTCTCTGTCAGGTACCACAGAGGCACATTGTTCTGTCAAGGCAGGAAATCCACTTTGCACCAAAAATATTGTCACTAACATAAAGACTTCTGGGCCATGAAGCAGGAGCACTGATCTATGTTGCACCAAACCAAAGTGGAATTATATTTGGTTGTCATGTGGCTCACATTATGTGCATCATTCATAATGTGATCCACAATGCGCATGCATGGAGACGTCAATACAAAAATGAGTCAATGACACTGTTGGTTCAATGGGCACACACATACAGGATAATACCTGTGCGGACAGTCCAACTCCAAACCCAGTTTTCTGGCCTTCTTTTGTTGTGTATTTGGTATTTGATTTTTTTTATAAAAAATTGTACTGAGATTTTTTAAAGGGAAAAAATGACCAGAAAACTGGGTTAAGTATGTGGAGTTATGAACAAAACCAGCAGCGTTTCAACAGTGAAGCAGCGGTCAGGTTTCATGGGAAATAAGAACTGAACATGAGCAGCTGTAGTTCTGCTCTGTAGATCCAACTATAAACTACATGCACTTCACTAGCCAGGAGCCAAAGCTATCTACTATAACTATCCAATTCAGTTCATGTCACATGACTACAGTTCATCTACTTCATGTACTTACTCTGTTGACCTGAGCAACCAGCCAGAGAGGAGCATCACCCAGAATAAAACCCAACACAGAATTAATCAAAATCATGTCTTATAATCTGTCCATGTTTACTACAGGTGAAACTATAATCAATATTACTTGTATTTATTAATATATTTTCCTTATTTAAAACTAACATCATTCTATTGAGCTGAGCAGGTTGTTCCATCAAAGTTAGATCTATAGGTGAATGTTTTACATATAGACAAACTAATGTTTCAGAGAAATAAGCCACTAGGCTATGTCAATGACATTCTGCATGTACAGCGGTTATATATAGGATATACTGTATAATAGGATAATTAAATTAACATTTCCTTATTATTGACAATTGTAAAAAATAATGTATATTGAAGGATATAGTTGACATTTAGTATTTATTGAGATTTTTATTTTTACAGCAAGTTTTGAGGAAGTGCAGGGATTAATTCATTAATACTGTAAATCTGACAATAACAAGTATTGTTATTATTATTATTATTATTTTACAGCAATGGTTCTGAATATATTCAATGTCATATTCAATACAGATACAGTCAGAGTGAGGGGAAATGCTGTATGTCTCTTTGACACCACCTAATGTTATTTCTTCTGTAACATTTATTATTTCAATTCTCAAAAACACTTTCTTTCCTGAGATAGTTGTCACAGCTGCCTGAGTCAGGTGAGAAAAACTTTTTTTTCTCAGTACTCCTCCTTCCCAAACAAACAGGGTCAAAAGGTCATGCACACAAATAAGGATGCTTCAAAGGTTTGTGTTGCATTCAGGGACAGACTTTCGGTGACATTCAAATAGACATATCAGAACGGCTTCTTTGCTGCAGTTCTGTCTTTGTAACAATCACAATGAAAATATTTGATGTGATGGTTCACTCTCAGTTCAGTCTCTATGCCTTGATGATGCTTTACCCCTGAAGTGCGCCATCCACAGGCAGAAAAAGGAAACTGACACTGAGTGTGAACAATGCATCAATAAACTCTTCCAACAAATGTTTGACTGACGAGACATCTGAGCAGTAAACCATGCATCTGTAATGGTTTCATTTTCTCCGATGTCTCTGTTTATACTCACCTTCCACTGGGAGGTTAGCAAAAAAGAGGCAGTCAATGTAGAATGACCAGGTTAGAGAGAAACAAAACAGGTGTGGTTATGTCTTAGGGCTGCAGTTAGCATGTGAGCTACAGCCTACAATCTTATACATATTTTCGAATGCTAACACTAAACTGTAGGGTCTTGTGTTTATGTATCACTTATTTTCCTCTAAATAGAACTCTAGACCAGTGGTTCTCAAACTGTGGCACACTGTCTAGTGATACAAAATTCATACTTTCATATTTACAGTTGAATAAATCTGAAACATGCTACAACAACATGGCTGTTGCTACATGCTTATCTATAAGGGCTACACTAATTTGTTACTTTTTTGGGTACATTTTAGTAAGTCTTTAATGAAGCTAGGCCTCAGGGAGATTTGAATTCACGACCCCTGGTTTACAAGACCAGTACTCTAACCACTGAGCTATGGAGCCCGTATTGACAAAGTACTAAATGCTATTGTGTTGAAACTGATCATTATCTGCATATAGAGGTTAATACAATAAGAAATGAACAGCTTCCTTATAAAGCTGCACTAGTACTACAGTACTTAAAACTTGATACACTGCTCTACTGCGATCATTTAAATGGTCAAAGGGTTTTAGTGACTCAGGGTGAATTTTAGTTGCTGGTAAAATGTCTAAAATATCTCCTGTTATTTGAACGATTTGCAGAAAGAGCAGAAGGCCAAGTTTAACTTTAATGAATCTCATACTCCTCAATAAAAACTTTTTGACACCTGTGTTGTACATGAACTTGGACTTTCACACCACCACTGGTGTGAACCCTTCAATGCGTCATCAGAATATCACAACATCCTAAACCACACATTTTTTGGCCTGGGAGACCAAGCTAAAGTGAGCAACCTACATTGAAAACACTACTGAAATGCTGTACTGATTAAATACATGTAACTCAGTGGTACAATATGGTAAAAATCCTTGGCTCATGAACTACCAGCACTCCCTCTGTGATCTGTTGGCAGATCCTGTTCTACACCATCACAATCTTTGGAAGTACGAGCAGTGAAAGTCCGCTCTTCAGACTCCAGCTGGTCAGAGCTTAGCTTTTCTATTTTTCACCACTTGAAAACATCCTGCCTCATGTCTGCTGGAGGTAAAATTAGGATCTGTTACACCAGTCTTTAGAATAGCACCGGGACCCTTATACACACAAGATGCTCGGCAAGAACGAAGAGTCTGCAACATGGTGTTTCCTCTTGAATATACTGCTAGGACATAGCGTAATAATACATAAATATTAACTGTTCATTTTTTTCTCACACTGAAGCCACCCCAGATATTAACAGAACTTCACTGCTGACTTTTAAAAAAAGCTGATAGAACTCTAAGACTCCACTGAAAACGACTGAGCGCGCACACATTCCAAATTAATTCATATGCATTCACCACCCACTAGTCCTGTCAGTGAAGCTGTCAGTGGCAGCACGAAGCGAAAATTAACTAATGGGAAATTATTGTCTGTATGGCTGTGTGCAGTGGAAGGGGTGTGTCCGTTCAGTCCAGTCATTCTTTCTGTCCACCTTCAACCACAGCAGTAAGACGGGTATGTTCAGTTGGAGGGGAGGGGACTTCAATTACACCCACTATATATTTTTTTTGTTGGGCTTTTTACTGGAAGAGCCACATATTGAACATCATTGCAACCACAACGTTGTGTTACATCTAGAATTCATGTTTAAGCCACATCATCATCGTCATCATCATCATTGTGTCCACACTCACCTGGCACTAGGACTTTAGGCATGGTGATGCTCTTCCTCAGCAACGCTCCCTGAAGACTGGTCAAAGGTGGTCAGGTACTGGACCACTGCAGTAGGGAAGTGTGGGTCCCTGTGGCTGCTCTCTGAAATATTAAGCTCAGCCCCAGCCTCACGTGTAACCAGAACCTGCTGTGTCCACACTGGACACGCCAAGAAGTCACAGGCACCAGATCTATTTTAAGGATCTGTATGTGCACGGAGGGACCGCAGACTGGCACGGTGTGTACAGACAAAGACAGAGGGGCAGGAGTGTGTGTCAGTGAGAGAGAGAGAGTTTTTTACATTAGCACAGATAGCCACACATGTTCAGTACACGGTATACAGCACTGTATATTCAATGCAAAGCATCAACAGTTGCTGCAGTTCATCCTGTGCAGGTTCTTACAGAATCCTTCACCTCTGATACAGTAGGTTTTTGATTTTTTTGGTGATATCATTATAAAATGTAAAAAAAGAGAGTTTTCTTATGTCTCTCTTTGTTTGTAGCCTTTCGAGTTCCTTTTAAATGTAAATCTTTTTTACAGGCCAACAAAAGAGCAACCACAAATGTATATGCTGTAATATCATGGAAACATCACTAATATGACATGATCACATGGGCCAAATATAATCACACCATGGGCCAGATTTGGCCCGCGTGCCTGAGTTTGAAACATGTTATCTAGACTATCTATCATTGTCGAGAGAAACAAACCTTAAGGACAGTTCATCCACATTAATACTTTACATACCTTGGTTAAAATCCTAAAAAAAAAAAAAATTCCAAAAACAAACTCAGAAACCAAAAAAAAAAAATCCAAAAAAAAAAACAAAAAAAAAAAAATCCTTTAAGCTGTTTGACTCAGTTCAGTCAGCTGGGTGGTCTTTGGGTCAGCGTCTGCTGAACGATTGGCCCACTGAGTTTTCATAAAGGATATCAGTGAGCTTTCACCAAAGCTGGCCAAACATCATGGCACTACTGTCATCACCTTCACTGTTGGACCAGGGGTGTGGGGCTTATTATGTGTTTGTTATTTTGTGTCCTGAGTGTGAATCCCCATGTATCTCTCATTTGTCCTTGATCACAACAATTTTGACTATTCATGTTGTTTCAATATTAAATTAGAGAAATGTTAGCCAGATGAAAGAACTGAGTAAGTTAAGTAGTGATTTAAAGGTATGTTTTCAATTTGGTTTAAAATATTAGCTTATATTAGCACCATTATTTGTAAGGAGATTTGGCACAATGCTCAGATGCTATATAATTAGTGTAAAACGGCGTTTTGGCGACTGAATCCAAAACACTTGTGCATCTCTGTTCATCCATGGCAGCTTGGAGACACGTTACGAGGCGTCTATTTTTAGGGAATGTGATCTTAAATGTCAGGGTTCCGTTTGCAGCATGTCTAGTTTAAGATATCAAGTGGAAAACTGGCAGTTGAGCGAGAGTTCACAAGTGAAAATCCCAGGGAGGTTTGGAAAAACAGCCAATAAAATGACAAACCTTTGGGATATTTAAATTGACCAAATGTTCCCATCATGTCTGGAAAGGACACCTGCAGGACATGAGCAGAGAGAGAAGGGGGTTACGTTTCATATTACCTCAAAATTTATAACACACGGACGTTTTCACTATCGAATAACAACAGCTGCTTTGCTGACCTGCTGCCCAGTTGATGGATGATGTTTGGATGAAGGCCAGACACTCGTCAATGCTCGTTTCTCCAATTTTTCTAAATGTAGTCAGAAAATCCTGCTCAGAAATAGTAAGAAATAGTAAATAATACATTTCTACAATTTAGTCTTAGGTCACATGGCAAAATGAAAAGGTTTTACTGCAACAAATATAAAATATAGGATCAAAAACTAACTCTAATTAAAAGCCTGTGGGGTTGCACCTTTTACCACAACAAAAGTGTGCTTCAGGTACTTGTACTTGTTAAATGTGTCTCCCTAAAACATAATTTTGCAGCATTACAATAGCAAAATTGTATTGCAACAAACAGACATGTTATATATAGGTACAGTAAAATATTCTTTTTCCTTTTTTTTATATCAGTATTAAAAAAAAAGTATTGCAAAAACGCACTGAGGTTTGAAGTATTTTCTTGATAGCAGCAGCTCTGGTTCCACACAATTTACCAGATAAGTGTGTTTACATGTTCTTTATGGAGAGTAATCACACTTCCTGTTTGAAAGACCTGGAGGAGAACACAGACACTAACATGTAGCTGTTTTTAGAGATGACTCTAATATTGCAGGACATACATTTAAAAAAAAAAAGAGACGAAAGAATAACAAAAATGAATAAAAATTAAAACAAAGTACCTCAACCTGAAGTACGGGCAACAACAAAATACATGCACAAATATATAACAATAATGATATTACTACTACTATTACTAATAATAATATCTATTATTATTTTTATTGTTATTGGTGGCAACAATTTAATTAATTTTAAAATATAAACAAAAATAATTGTTTTAAAGGAACAGTGCGACAGTAACCAAAAATTGTTCTTTTTTTTTTAAATCCAGGATGGAAACAGTGGGTGGGATCATGGACAGTTTATTTGTTGATGCCATCAGGAATTTGAATTACTCTTTAACTGCTCCTCTGTTCCTCACTTGGAAACCATTCTCCAGTCTGAGCAGACCACGTTTCAAACATCTGTACTACAGACAGGAGAGAAGGTAGGTTCATTTGATTGTTCATTTGGATTGGACTGGACAGCTGTGTTTTTAGAAGCTTTTATTTTCTCTAACCTGGTGTCTGTAGATCTCAGTGTTCCAACTTATGTCGCTTGTATTTATCTGCTAATTGAATTCACGCTATTTGACAGCTTTTTTTAAAGTATAGCTTGTTAAATACTTTTTTGTCAAATTGCACAAGGGCATATCAATATAGTAAAGGCTACTTCACATAGTGCTTGAAGCTGGGTTTAGAAATGTAGCATTTGTGGTCAAATATAAATGAAGAAGTAAGTCCAAATAAGTACCAAAGAATATAGAAAGATGGCAACAGGTCAGCAGAAAAAATATTATTAGGATCAGCATCAGAGGAAGGGCAAGAAATAACTGAAAGAAGGAATTAAATAAGTCTAAATAAGGTTAATAACATGTAGCCAATGGTCTGCAAAACCAAAAAGTAGCAAAACAATGCTAAAAACTTAGCATTTCACTTAGCAAATAATAATTAATTCTAATGGTTGCATACAAGTCAGCCTGAAAATAATGTACAAAAATGTATCCCTAAAATATAGTTAATGTTAAAAAAAGAAAAAAAAAAACGATGTGTACATGATCAAAACTACCAGCAAACATGTTTTAAAGAAGGAAGGAAGGTTTAGGCGCCTGGGGAGCAGTGTGTGGGGACGGTGCCATGTTCAGAGCACCTCAGTGGTAACTTGGCAGCTGGTGGACTCAAACCTGAAACCCAAGTCCGCTTCCTTAACCACTAAGCCACCACTGCACCAACACTGTCCCACATGTTTAAAAAAAATGAAATAGTTCAATAAATTCTTATGAAGTTAGATCTAGTTAAAGCCTGGATCAGTATCTGCTGACGACTTCAGCTCTCCTTATTCCACAGACAACAGATGATTCTGCACAAACTGATTTCATTCATTTCTCTTACAATCACAGACTGAACAATGGAAGTGAAGGTATCTGTGGACGGCGTCCCGCGTGTGGTGTGTGGAGTCACAGAGGAAACCACATGTCAGGAAGTGGTCGTAGCTTTGGCACAGGCCCTGAGTACGTGTGTATTCACATGGTGACATTTTTCTTTTCTTTATTTCGGTTGTAACCTGATTCATCATCTTTTTAGGTCAACCCGGTCGCTACATGTTACGGGAAAAGTTTAAAGATTTCGAGCGCTGTATGACGCCCAGCGAACGTCTCCTGGAGACCCTAGAGAAGTACGGAGAACTGGCCAAAGAGGTGCAGCTGACTTTAATCCTCAGTGGACCTCCAGCCACCGACAAAATGACCAGGTCCAATGTTGGCAGATACCAGCAGTGCCCACCGCTCAGAAGGAAAGACGCGGGAGCTAGAACACGGCATGGGAGCAGTTCAGTGATATTGCACCGTCAAAGTTTGCCCACGTTGCCTGAGCATTCAAATGAGGATGTGAAGAGACCTAAAAGAAAGTCTCTGACCTTCATGGAGGAGGCCCGGGAATGGTTGGACAGCCTGGGGAAAGGAAAGGTCTACAGTACCAGCTGTGATAAAGAGAGCAACAAGAAGGCTGACAAAAAGAGTCGAAAACTCTCTCTCACTAGTGAGAAAGAAAACCTGGGTCGAGGCGTCAGAGGCAAAGTCAAAGGCCACAGAGGTTCCATGTCAGCTTTGGAACTGCAGACGTCCTGCTGCATTGGGGGTCAGACCAGGTGCAAGGAAGGCAAACACTGCAAGCACGACCATCGGTGCGTTTCAGACTCTTATTCTACTGAGGATGAGAAGAACAGTCTCAAAGAGAGTGTCATTAGTCAGCTGGCTCAACTGCAGGACCTGGAGCTGCAGATAGCTCGTGTGGACAAGGAGATATCTGAGTTGGAGGAGAAGCAAAAAACTCAAAGGGCTGAGCAGGAGGCCCAGGAGAGAGCACTTAAACTGGAGATGGAGCAGATCAAGCTCTGGGAACACGAACTGAAGGCGGAGGAAGGTCATGAGAAGGAGCTGCAGAGTCAGTTTGTTGACCTGAAGGACAAGGTGGTGGAGTGCAAGGTCAAACTGGAGGAGTACAAGAACAGAATACCAGGCGTGGACCTGTTCACCACTCGGGTTGAAGAACATTCACAGATAGTTTCCAAAGTGGCTGCTACTGTGGTATCAGAGACAGACGCCAAACAGCAGCAATCATCAGATGCAGACAGGGCAGTTAATGTCAACAGGAAATTCCTGCCCAGAGACGCGTGCAGCTCTCCTCGAGCTCTGGTTCCTCCCAACCAGATAAAAGAGCGGAGGCCCACAGGTCCAACAGAACTGAGGGAGTGGTGGACACGCTGGTCTGAAGCTCAAAGCCCACCATTACAGGCCAAAAAGAAGGTGATCCACCGATCAGAACTAACCATCTACCTCGGCAGCACCAAAGTCTGAAACCAAATGAAATTCCTAAACCAAGAAGGCGCTGTTACTCACAAGCACCATGTAATGGATACGAGTATTGTATACTCATGTTAAAGACTCTAGACAGTACTAGACGGTGGAGGAGTGGTGAGTGCTCTTGCGTTAAAGCAAGAAGGTTACCAGTTTGAATCCCAGTGGTCCCTCCCATGTGTGCAAAGGTTTTCATTCAATTTCTTCTCCATCTAAAAACATGCAGGATAATGATAAATATTCACTGTAAATTAAGCAAAGCTGTGAATACAAGTGTGAATCGTTGTTTGTCTCCATTTGCCTGACAGAGAAACCATCATGAGCGAACTGTCCAGGATGTACCTCCTGTGAGGCCATTGGATTACTTAAGCAGTAGAGGTTGGATTGACGGATCATTTGTACTTTAATTGCAAATGTTTGTATTTAACACCTATAAATCAACATATACTGACATAAAGCTACTTCTTATTTGTTTTAACGCTGTCCAATACACGTACAGTTTACTTCTTACAGAAACAATTGTTCAGTCTTTTAGATTATAAATTGATCTTTGATTATCTGCATGTCAGATCCTGTTGTGATCTTGAGATATATGTGTATATATACATATACATATATATATATATATATATACACATATACATACACACACACATATATATAAATACACAGACACACACACAAAGGCTCCAGCTGCACATGTGGCCCATTCATATTTTAGGCATCATGTCCAAAATATCCTAGTGACTGAACTACATCACCATAAATCTGAAGATACAGACATGGTATTATTTTTGATTCCGATGACAAATACAAGCAGCTAATTTTCATAAAACTTTATTTCAATTGTTTCATTCAAGACCATTAACAAAAGTACATAACCTCTGTATGCGTTTCAACTGAAACCCAGAGACCTCTGAAGGTGAAAGCAATATTTTTGACCCAGTTCACACGCCGTCTCTCCAGAGTAACGATAACCACGTCCAGATTTCTAATGCTTCTTTCTTATTATTAACTGAATTTCTAATACTTAACCTTTCTCAGTTTTTAAGTTAAATTTGTATTATTACATCAGAAGATTGAACTTTCACTAAGAAAAAAAAGCACACATTACATAAAGAATAATTCAGCCCACAGGTGGGGGTGCATAATCAGTTATTATTACTCCTACTAAAAAACACAGCCAGCCCAAGATTGTTCTAAATATTTTGGTGGTTGGCTGGAATCAGAATACATCATTTTTTCTGATGTTCTCTTTTTTTGTTATTGTTTATTTTCACTTGCTTGTATTTTAGGCACCTTAATTCAATATTAGCAGATTGAGTTTGAAAGAAAAAACTGTGCAAAAACAAACAAAAGAAAAAAAACAGTATAAAAGAAGTGTAGATAAAGATGCCTGAAGGAATTCTGCACCCAGAAAAATAACTGCATACATGGGGCAAGTTAATACCACAAAGGTAACTTGAAGGCTCCCAGTGTGCTAAAGAAAAAAAAAATCCTAGTAGATGAACTTTGACATACACCACACAAACCATGCTTTCACTTCAGCTCATCAAAGCTTTTTTTGTTTGTTTTTGTTTTGTCTTTTTTTTTTTTTTTTTAGAAAAAAACTGCTCAAAATAAACGAGCAGAGAAGAATCCATCAGTTTAAGCTTGTGTATATGAGAAATAGGATCCTCCTTATGGAGGGAACTTTTGCTTTTATAGGTTTCATAGGAAAGCATATGGAAAAATAAAATAAAAAAAAAAGGAAACCTGATAAATGAGACCATTTCCAGTTTCCAGGCAACTATGGGGGTGGGGGATTTAATTAAAAAACAGAACAAACAAAAAAAAACAATGGGGGGCAGGGTGCAGAAGCTTAGAGTCATGCCAACAGTTGCACTCACTCACCCAGGCAGACTACAAATTACAGGTTGCAGGTGCAGAATTCCAGACACACACACAAAAAAAAAAAATCAAGACAAAAGATCAGGACGTTGACAGACACAGTCATAGCTCTGATTTAGAGGGACAAGGCCTGGAAACAAATGTCTCCATTATTCACTTCAGACACACGCACAGACAAACGTTTATACACATACACACTCAGAGATCCCATGTACACAGCAGTGTGCACTCCGTATCAGGTAGGTCATACATGGGAGAGACAGGGAACAGTGGAATGAGGAGTTCCCCCGTAGGTACTGATGGGACAAAGGTTACACATGCCAATTATTTTATGTATGTGTGTGTGTGTGTGTGTGTGTGTGTGTGTGTGCAAGCATGTGTCGGATTGAATTCCTAAACTCCTGTTCTATGTCACTGGGGGACAGGATCGCATCAAAACAGCCAACATGTGGGACGGGCTCTTTGCTGCTCAGTCAATGACCCCCGGCTGACGGAGCTTCCGCTCCACACTGAAGCCCTGCATAAGAAAAAAGGTGGTATTGATTAAAAATGATGAAAGAAAAGAAAAATAATGCAGAAAAGAACTGGAAACATCTGGACAAACCAACTATAGAAAGCTTAAAAAATACATGTAAAACTTAAAGGTATTGTGTTGTTATAGAATGTAGGAGATATTGAACCGCTTCAGAGTCTTCTGGAGTTTTTTTCTCCAAATGTGAATGTGTCAGGGCAGTTTCCAATTGAATGAGCTATTGGATTTCAAAAGGGTGAGGGAGCTACAGAGATGGCTCTGCCCAGGTGCTTGGTCCTATGCATAAGGAGCGGAGGTCAAATGAGGGGATGTGAGGGTGGTAGAAGGTCATTGGGGTATGACTGTTGGGAGCTTTTGAGTAATAAGTAGACCATAAAATTGTATACAGTATTGATTCTGAGTTTATCAGTTTATGTCTAATTACACTTAAGACTTTATATGCAAATGCACAGAAGGTGTTAAAAAATGCTATATTAGTGCTATATAACACTACAGAGGACTGCAGCTGGTAAAACACAAGGAAGATAAAATGAAGAAATGATTTCCAGAGAGATTACAGTCAGTAATATATGACCTCATATGTCCACAGTTCTGCCTATAATAAAGCTGTGCTTCCTCACAGGAGTTAGTTATGTACAATATATATACTTTGTCTTGAAAGTGATCCTGTAAAACACAGGACCTCTGGTTCTTTGGTACCTTTGTATTGTCAGGACCGCGAGGCTGTCTCACAATGACCAAACGCGGAGCGCTGGCATCATCCAGAGTGATGCTCTTCAGTCGGTTCACCAAACGGTCAGGTCGAGGGGTCACCACTGGTTTGGGACCCTCGCTGGAATGTTACATCGTTGTGATGTTATACAGTACAGAAACAGTGATGGCGTATGTTGTTGTTTTAAATATAAAAATAAAACACGTTGCATGGTAAGGTGGCAAAACCTACCTGACCCTGCGTACGTTGCAGGCACTACATTTTCCTGTGCGTTGATTAAAGACAACTGAAAACTCCACCTCATCCCCAGTCTGCAGTTCCAGATTATCATGTACTTCTTTTACATGGAAGAACAACTTCTTGCTGTCGCCCACCTCATATGTGATGAAGCCAAACTGGAAAAAAGTAATATATATATATATATATGAAAATATGTTGGGAAAAGATCCAGGTGATTTCTGAACATCTTTAAAACATGAGACAAGATTATTGATCACTACCTGATCTTTGACACACTCCACCAAGGCTCTACGCTGAGGAACTACATTACATGCCATCTTCTGTCCAGTTTGAGGAATCAAGCAAGTCTGGAACTTCACAAGTTCTCCTTTTTGCAGACAATCAATCTTGTTTGCCATTCCCATGATCCCAAAAGGATAACTTGGGCCTTTTGTTCCACCTGCACAAATCACAGCAATGGTTAGAACTACTACTGCTAAAATACTTTAACTGCTTTGGGCTTCACATCCTTGTTTGACACCAACCTTCTTCTGTTATTTCAATAAGCCCTTGGTATTCTGTCTGGGAAGGATCGACACTGCGTAAAGGACGGATGACCTTCCCCATCATCAATGTTGTGCTCACCTCCTCACCGACACCATTGACTGAAAGGAGGAAAAAAAAAATTCACGTTTACTTTCTTTTTCAAACAAATGGCCCAACATAATAATAATCATTTAATGTCCTTTCATTTGTTCATACCTGCAGCCACTTTGGTAACCTTCTCTGCACTGACTTTGTTTCCCTTTCCTTTGGACAGATTGTACTCCACCGTGTCACCCAGCTCCAAACTATCCAGATCTCCACACATTTCACTGAAAATAAAATAAAAACCAATAAGAATCCAGGAACATGCGTACAAGTAATGACTAAATCAATATGTAACCAGACATCTGAAAATGTACAGGTCTTACCTGTAGTGAAAAAAAATCTCTTGGTCATGATTTGCAGTTTCAATGAAGCCAAAGTTGTCCTTCAGCGTGGCAACAAATCCATACAGTCTCTTGGAATTGGAGGCATTTCTGTTGAGGACCCTGATGGAGACTGCACTCTGCAGGCCAGTTCGCTTTACCTCACTTATTATGAACTCCACCTAGTGGACAAACACCGTAAGCTTTTAAACCCATTGATGAAAACAAAAAGGAAAGTGATGTTTAAAGTGTCCACTGTATTTTGACCTCTGTTTTAATGTGGACCACAAAATAACAGAGGTCGAAATACATAGAACACAATTTAAAGATTTTAAACCTCTCCAGCAGTAAAAGATATTTTTTGGTTTTTGGATGTTGTGATTTGTTGGGTCATGGTCTTGGATAACACTGTCATGTAATGCTGGAGTTTAAGATTTTTAAACTACTTATCCAAAATGTTAAATCTTGAAAAGCATACATCAAAGTACTAATGAGGTATGCATTTATGTCCAAATCTTAACACATAATTAAGTCAAACATATCGTTTACCTTGTCTCCAACCTGTGGGTGACAGCCTCCCTCTAGGTCCTTGGTGTGATACGTCACAGTGAGCTTCTCACCACAATCTTCATATGAAATGACTCCCTCTTCTAAATCCTGTAAAGACGTCAGCATGTCAAACACAGGCAGTTAGAATTACAGATGGACCACAGTCATTGAAGTCAAGACCGTTCTCAAGTAGAATCAGATTTGTTGAAAAGGAAGAGGGTCATCTTTACTCCAAGAGAAACAAGGTTGGTAAAGAAAGTGTTTGGTAATAAAAGATGGATTGGGTATAACCTGCACAACACCGGTGCTCAAGACATTTTAACAAGCTCCCTTTGCTCTGAGACACAACCTCCTATTAAAGGTGGTCATAAAAAAACAATTTGCAAAGGCTCAAATTACCAACATTATAAACCATATTAATAATTTTAGGTTCACTTTGTTAGGGTAGATTTGCAGTTTTTTTTCTTAGAATTAAATAAAAACAATTATTTGATCCTTTGAAACAACACTCACAAGGATGTGTTGATTTTAACACTCCACAATAACACAAACATACAAAACAAAAAACGGTGCTATTAATCCCAGCTCATATTGAAACAGAAGCTGATGAAAAAGTGGAAACGGTTAGAAAAAGGACAGGAAAGTTACGGGAAAGATGTGTGAAATACAATTGGAAAGTAGAAAGAGGGAGGGAAAATAATGGAAGTACAATAAAATGTTGGAAGAAATACAATGGAAAAGTAGGAAGTGTGAGTATCGGGAAACAATGTGACAACGTCACATAACTGTGGATCAGTTCTGTGTTTTTCCAAGCCATGGGAAGCAATGATGCACACAGCTTTGACACATTTTCCAGAATAACATTTCCACATCACACTAGGATGAAACCCACAGGAGAAGGGTTTGCATTACATCAGTATCCTTAAGAACCACAGTTGAGTGTCAAGATGTGTACCAGATAATTCTACGAGCAGCTGCTTTGATCACACACAAATGATTAAAAGAAATAAAACTATATTATGCATAGAAAGCCAGTTTTGTATGAATCAGTCGAGCCTATTATGAATCTTCACACAATGGTAGAAGAATGTATTTCCACAGGAACTATTAGTTATTGAAGACCAAGTTGTTAGTGAAACACTAATAGGGCTGTTACTTTTTCCCCCTGCAATCATGTTCAAATTTAACACCAGACTCTAGTGTGTCACCTGACCCTCATCGATAGTCTATGGGCCTCTGCTGGACCACATGGTAACAACAGTCCGAGAGAAGCAGGATTGCGGTCACAATCCTTTCATTTTAAACCTCTATGCTTAACCACATTTAAAAACTTGAATAAAAAGTTACAGCCCTCATTGTTGATGTCTGCTTCGTGGTTGAGGGGTTAATTTGGTGATGAAACACCATGCAAACACTCCAGCACAGACTAACCTTTTCTACCACTTTACCCTTAAAAGATAATAAGAGAGAAGCACTGATTAGACAGCAAGACCCCTCCAGATCTGACTTTATTGCTTTTCTTAACTTACATCGTTGACTTAGAGTTATCACTAGGTGTTAGTAAAGTAAATAATCTCTTGCTAAATATTGTACAGTTTGCTTTGTGTGCAAGCATCAGTACTGGTCTGAGACACATGATCAGGTGACATCATGCAGGGGATCTCAGTCCTACCTTGTCTTTTTTCTAACCAACAAGGGACAAGAACAGGAGTTCAGTGGAGAAGAAAAAAAAATTGAAAGTTAGAGCTTAAGCTGTAGAGCTGTAGGTGTATATTGTTGGGTCAGGCCAATACATTTTATTTTTCTATTATAATTTCTATGTTATATGTAGTATCTACCGATAGATTCATGTACTAGCATACCTTTTCTTTGGCTTTGGTGGGACTGGCATTCTTATTGGTGACTCCAACCAGCTCCTTCTCCACCACACCAATGAAGCGCTGCTCAGACTGGGTATGAAAAGACACTGTGCCCTTGGGAAGCTTCTTGATGCGAACAGCGTGGTTCCTCTGAGCAGACAACATATCCTACAAACAACAGGATATTTGTTTTTTGTTTTCATTTGTTAGTAGACACCCAAAATGCAGGGCCTTTGTTGAAATCTTACAAACTGGACTTACAGGCACAACAGTAAACTCCACTTCGTCAGAAATGTGCAGCTGAGTCTCCTCCAGCACTTCACTGAAGTGAAAGAACATCCTTGCATCACGATCAACACACTTGATGAAGCCAAAGCCATCGCGGATCGCTGCTATCACTCCCTAGAAAGAGTTGTAATGACAATGAACAGGGCATTTCGTATAATAATCCAACCAGTTCCAATAGAATATTCCACATTTCTACCATTTCACGCTTCTCCTTGGTGAAGTTAAAGGTGTCCGGGAGAATGTCGATGTTTGTGGCCCTCTCCAGTTTGTCTCTGCGGTCAGTGGAGATGTTGAACTGAATGTGGTCGCCCTCCAGAAGAGTCACTTTGGATTTGGTGTCCTTCTCACCAAAGGGAAGTTCCTTATCATTGAACCCTATGCGTGCAGAGATGCGTCCTGGGAGAGGGTCGTTCTATGCAATAGAATTGTCAAAAAAGTTCGACTCAGCATCACTGAAGATATCCACAAGTCCATGCTGCCCAAATACAAAAACTGTTCAGACAGTGGGGCATCAAACAAAGACCACGTCTGGTATAAAATATAGACTTTACATTTTGACCTAAATGTTTACATCTTTTTGTACAGGTAAATGTCTATTGTTTACTGGATACTACTTTGAATACAAAAAACACATCTATATATCCATCCATCTATCTATCTGTATGTGTATATATATATATATATATATATATATACACACACACACACACACACACACACACATTTTTTCACTAATGTGCTCAGAGTAAGTAATTTTGCCTTTGGGGAAATCATTTACCTGGTTTTTGGTGGGAACCTTGGGGATGACCTTGACAACAGTGCCTTCAAACTGCTCAATGCTGATGTCCTCGAAAATGACTGTTCCTTGTGGCAGCAGCCTTACATCTGTGGCTACTTCTTTTCCCTAAAGTCAGAAAGACATTTTTAGGGGTCCCAGTTTAACTTGGTCTTTACTCAATCATTTAAGTGACTAAGCTTTAGAAAACATTACATTTCTATCTTTAATAGTAAACTCGACATCATCTCCAGCCTGCAGTGCCTCAAGGTCGCCCTTAAATTCACTGTAGTGAAAGAAGATCTCCTTCACCACATCAGCCCTCTCAATAAAGCCAAAAGCCTCCTAAAAAGACCACAAATGGAACATATTTATCAACAGTTGTTATCTACAGTTTTGGCAAAAGTCAACTGCATGAAACGTTAAGTTACTTATCATACCTTTGTAGCACAAACCACACCCTGACACCTCATTTGCTTCTTCTTCACAAGCTGAATGTTGCGTGCACTGACAGCACCAGTGCTGAAATACAACAGGGGACAATTGCCACACAGAGTTCATTATAAAAAAAAATTGGGATCATAGATACGAGAAGGAAACAATATCTTACTGTTTGTTAGTCTCCATGTAAAAGCTGACTTTATCGCCTGTGTCAAGGTGGATGTTTCCTTCAATATCGTCAGGAGTATAGGTCAGGTAGAACACTTCCTGCAGAAGATACATTTTTAAAATAATTACTGAATGGTTTAAGATGAGGCCATTGTTCCTTATTTATCAAAGACCAATTAAAGTAAATAAAATGTGTTTTATGTATTACGTTAAAGTGTTTTGTGCAGGTTTGTTGTACACTAGGGCTGCAACTAAACAAAAACAAAAAAACTAACAATTCACCATTTGTGGCCTTGAGATGAGAACACATTCAATGAAAACTCTTACAAATAGACTTTAATATTTAATTTCAATGTGTTGATTGTTAAAGTGACACAGCCCCACATGTCCTGTTGTTAAAATGTCAGAGCCAATTTGAGTTTCTAGGAAAACAACATTTTTAATAAAAATAAGTAAATGAAAGGTTTACTTAGGATTCAGTGTTAAATGTCTCCTAAATACACTGTCACAGACTACACAGATCTTCACATTTCTTTAACACTTGAACATAGTGATATTTCAGCATTACAGTATTTGTACCTGAAATATTGGCTTTAACCTAGTCAGTTCTTACAAAGAATATGAACTTGTGCATCACATGTATAACAAAAATATTCCTCCAACACAAACATGAAGCAAATATGAAAGACCGGAAACAATCTACCATCTAAACTTATGATAATAGAAGTAAGAGGCTCTCACCCCATTTCTTTCATAGCAAACGCTGCCAGTGGGGACCTGACCAGGAGCAGACTTTCCATCTAAGTGCAGTGGGATTGCAGAGACGACCTAAAGAACATAAAGAAACGTGTAGATGGAAGCGGTTAGCACAAACAGTCGGTGGCAGACTGTACTATGTAAAAATATTGCGTTAAAGCTTATTTATATAAAGGAAAAAAACAAAAAAGTACATTATTTACTAGTAACTTCAGCTGCATGTTTGTGAACAGCCTGTAAACACTGTTAAAATCAACATGTTAATCTGACAACTGACAACAGTTAGCGAGCATGTGGATTGCTGAGTCGGTAGTATTGTGGAGTTAGGATGATCTTCTGTTATTTTTTAACAAGACTGGCAGCAACAATTTTTCCCGCTGAGCTCAAGTTGATGATGCTACAGTAAGTCACTGCCAAGTCACATACCACAATCATGTTATCCGATTAAATAGAGGACTATACTGCATAAAGATCAGAAACTCTGACAAATCATAACAGGCTACAAGCTGAAGCAGAAACTGTATGAATTTTAATAACCACAAACTGATGAGTTTTCTGGACGTGCAAAAAGAGGGGCTTTAAATTTAACAGGGTGCAACAAGCTAATATTTCTGACTTAGACTTAGTATGGAGCACAGATAAGCCGACAAACAGGACAGAACCAAACATAAAACGGTGTTCCTTAACTGGATGAATATAACCATGCAGCACAGTAACGGGATAGGCGTGCAGTTCTGGCCCCACCTGGCCTGAGATGCGCTCCTCTGGCAGCACCTCTGGCTTTATCTTTAGCAGCTTCACTGCTATGGGCTTGCCAGTGCGCCTGTCAGAGGACACCTCAAACTCCACATCATCTGAAAAGAGAAAAGTAAGAAAGAGTTTTGCAGTTGCAGTTGAAAGATTTTCTCTTTAAAAATAAGTATTCAGGATTAGTCGCACCTCCTATTTTGAGATCCTGCAGGTTGCCATTGAACTGGGAACAGTGGAAGAATAGTCGATCATGGCGTTCAGAGCACTGGATAAAACCATACGAGGTCAGAAGCTTCTCCACCACTCCTGTCTCTCGAATGCCAGGTCCTGTGCCGTTAGGGTATGGTGTGTGTCCGTTATTATGAAGCATGCCTGGATCAAAACTCATCTGAGAGGGATGGAAAAAGCAAAACACTCAATGCATTCTGTATTACTAATTAATGCAGCACAAACAACAGTTATGTTACTTATAAAAGGCCCAGTGTGCACAATCTAGAAGGATGCAGTGCCATGGATGTGTACCAGAGAACAATGCCTGCTTTTGGAGAACAGCCATGTTGTGTTAGTGGAGATTTTGTAACAGAGGAGCTCTCTTGATACAATTTATAACCCAACAATTAAATGTCAGTGATTCTTACACACTGGACCTATAATGCAAATGTTTAAAAAAAACAAAACACATGCAGGTAAGGCATAATATAAAGCGAATGGGCAAGCAAAACAAAAGCTAAAGTAAAACCACATCTTATGCTACATATGGCCTTTAACACTTCACAAGTGAAAAAAAAGATTTTTTTCTTTACATTTTGGTCTTAAATGTCCTCAAATTTTAGGTCATTATTCTCTAACACGGACAACACTGTGTCAAAATGTATTTGATCCTGGTCAGATAGAGCCTCAGTAAAATAATTTACTTTCTTCTACTATATTTAAACAATCAAGCATTATTAATACTACTTCACCCTGGTTAAGTTACCACACAAAAACAGGACATGCTGTTAGCCAAAGTCAGATAACACATCACTCTTATTAAGGCCCATGGCCAGCACGACCAATCACAGCCGCTTACTGATCTCTGATACAAGGGAGCACGCCTGTGTTTTTTACTCCCTGAGTGGGGGTGGCAAGAGACAGAAGAGGAGCGGGGTATGGGCATGGGACCACTTGAGGTAGATGGGGCTGAGCCAGTGTTACGAGCCACTGGAGGTTCAGAGGAGCCTCTTTCCATTTCTGACACTGAAGTTAGGACTCGAATGTGCTGTTCAGAAAAGGCAACAGCATTCAATGGGAGCAGAAGAAATTACATTGCATGATTTCAACAAAGAAAGACAGCGGTTCCTATACTTGAAAGAAAACTGATTCAGTTATCCTGTTTTTTTTGGCCATTCAAACCATTCAAATCTGCTAGTGTACAAAGGCACATGCTCAGAAGGTCATTACAAGAGCTGTGCAACATGAGCCCTTTCCTACACAATGTAACTGGTCATGTTGAATGGAGCTGCTGCACTACCTTGATGTATGACCACCTGTAAAAGTACAGTACAATTACAAATGCAACCAAGGTAAAGAGAGGAATGTAACCAATTGCACAAACACTGGGTTCATACAGTTCTACAGAACAGCACTTTTTCATAATCATGAGACAGGAGCCATACAGGTCAGAACCAGAACCAAAAGCAACATAGAAAGAAAGAAATTTAGAACTGAACTAACAGATTCTTGTTTTATAGTGTCCTTTTGGCAATAACCAAGCCAAAGACCAATCTCACTAAGATGAGATGTTAAATAGCACTTGAAACAGGATTTGGAGAATGTTCAGAAACAGTCATTAACTCCAGGCCTGTCACTAACTTCTAGGTCTGCCACAAATAATGTTTCAATGTTTAAGTGCCAGTTTTAATTTAACATTACAATAATCACACACATTTTTGATATTACTCAGAATTTTAGTATAAAACAGTTTGGATTTTTTTAAATATTAATAAACATTAATAAACCCAAAAGTGGTTGTCATCTTTTAAAATATTTTAGGCAAAAAGATAAACCATAACAATTCCAAGTATAACAAAAAAAAGAAAAGAAAAAAAGTAGACCACCGTTTTATATGGTACTGAAAAGGTGCTCTTACATCATGGCACTAGAAAAACTTTTTCTGAAAATAGGTTTTTCAGAGTAGAACCTAATCTCAACCTAAGTGAGCTACTTGAAATGAAATATCTCAAAACTTAGGGTAGCTACACTACAGAAAATGAAGAATGAGGTACTGGCAGGTGATAAAGCAGTGCATATATAGTGGAAGAGAGTAGGTGATGGGATTATGGGTTATGACGAGGGTCCCAGAGCAGCCTCTTATGTTAGGCCTTGGACATACCTCAGTATTATAGTTTTTACTCTTAATATCGGGATGTCACACATCTGCAGGTCATTTGACCTTATATTTAGAAACAGAAGCATGTTTACACATTTGGTGTGATCAACAAAACTAATCAAAATATGGTCGAGTCATCGGGAGAAAATCCCTGATTTCAGCTTATAATCAGAGACCAACCAGCTGATGTTGAGGTTAAATAAAAATTCCCTATTACTCCAAAACTCCACCCACCCTGCCATACTGTAATTATGTAGAGGCTAGTCTCGGGAGCCCACTAAAGAATGAAAGTTAGGCCATTCACAGCATAGAGATGCAGGGAAAGGTGGTTGGATGGGTGTTCAATGCGGTGGGGCACGGAAAAAGGAGGCTGGAAGGTGAAACTTACAGATCGGCCATATGGCGACAGGCTGAGTCCGACAGGGGTGGTGTTGCTCAGGTCGGCACTAACATACGCGGTGGGTGGCGACGCAGGCATGGTAAACTCAACAAAACCTTTCCAGGGGCTGCCCATATTTTCCCATAAACTCGGAGCAAACTTGCTTGTGTACTTGCTGAACTTGACTATTTGATCCTTTTTTTCCTCCTTTTTTTAACTATTCAGTACTATTTTTTAAGTAACCACCCAAAGATACACCACTGGATGCCTGCAAGGCTGAAGAGAGGAACAAACATAATGGATAAGGCAAATAGATCAGCTTGTTTGCCAAGTGTCTAAAACAAGGGGAGGGGGTGTGACTGTTAATACCATAAAAAGGATTTGAAAAACAAAGAATAAGGAAAGAACCGACCTGAAATAAAATAATTTAAAAGTGGGTAAAAGGCACGCTACTTACACACAATCAAGTCAGATAAATAGTTGTTATATGTAGCTGTGGTATATAGTTATCGGTGTACTTATAAAACATTAGCACAATCCATGGCATACACAGAATCAAAACAGTTATGTAAACAGTTACATATAGGTTTTCATGCCCACAATGTGCAGTAATATGAACCCCCCTCCCAACCCCCTCGCCCGTCAATTAAAGAGTCCACTAAGTACGAGACACGTTTTTGAACATGCTACCCAAAAGTCCTCAGAAACATGTACTGGAAAATAGCTGAAAACAGCCTGAGATGTGTCACTCTTCACCATAATGTTTCTTACAACTTTTGACACCTTTGTGCCTGTGTAATTGCAGTGGACACATAGGCATTTAAATGTATTGTCTTTATAAGTCTTTTTGCAATTAAGTGACAGCCCTACCAGCTAAAAATCAACCACAGTGACAGTCAACAGTGTATGTATGTGTGTGGAAATATATTAAGAGAACATTAACTAAACAACCACAAGCTACAGACATATTTATGCATTTAAAATGAAACAAATCATAACAGAGAGGAAAAAATATGAAAGTAAATAAATGTAAACAATAACTCACCTTGAACTTTTTTCCTTTAACGTCTCTGACTCTGTTACTGTACAGCTCTTGCAGATCTCTTCACGCACACAGTTGAACACACACACGTTACACGTTTCTGGCACAAGTTTTAGATGGTTGCATAAAGCATTGGAAGGGAGGGATTCAGCAGAAAAAAGGCAATGCAGGTGCAATAACACTGCTTGGAAAAAATATTAGAAAAAACAGTGGGAAGAAGGGTCAGTGGGGGATATTGAGAAAGAAAAAATATATAGCAGATAGCAGCCCACTCCACACTCCGGCTGTGAGTCGGAGGTGTGGTGAGGATGAGAAGGGCTAGGAGCAGCGTTGGGACGTGTGCTTTGTCAAAGCTGTTGAGTAGGCACAAACTTCTGTTTTCAGATCAGTTCTTGATGTCTCAGAGTATACTTGGGTATAGAATTGCTTCTCTTCTGCGTTTCAGTTGGGTTGATGAGCGTCTTCTTTGGTCGTTTCAAAATTTGGTTGCTTCTTGCGTATTAGAACCCGTGAAGTTTTCCCTTTTGCTCCACATTACTTGTGTGTTGCAATTTGTTTGTTGCGGGAGGTTAATCTTCAGTTTCTTCTTTATGATCTGAACTTGAAGCAGTTGCGGATGTTATAAAATTAGGTTCCGTGTCACTTCATACTGTGGAGAAAAAACACATTTAAACAAATTATATTTTCATACAATTACAATGTGGGAATGACAATTAAATAAAACAGAGTTGTGGGACAGTGTCATGATCTGTGAAGGAACACTAAATTCTTTGAACTAGCCTGACAGAAGTACAGAAATAGATTTTCCTCAGATGCCTCTGGATGCAGCCCATAATGCCAGGCAGCTGACAAGCAAACCAGAGCTGTGGATCAGGGCCCTGTGCATACCTTCATCTCATGATATTTATGGTATCATATAAAACATTTGCACACTTACTGCACACGTTTATTGTACAGGTGTGACTCATCAGTTTTCCTACTTCCAAATAGTGTTTTTGAGTTAAAAACTAAATTCCAGAGCATGTTCCTACATAAGTGTTATTATTTAATGGAGAACTTAAAGGGAGCTGATTGTGAACATTAGATAAATGTAAATTAGAGAAAGCTTTTACTTTGACAACATGGTTAGGGGATATTTCCCAAATCCTTAAACCTATAGACCGGAATGACTAATCTGAGTTGACTTATTGAAATAGTTACAATTTCAACTGGTTATCCTTTAATTAAAAAAAGGTATGAGCTTAGGTCAGAGGTCATGAGTAGCTAGCCTTGTATTTATAGTTAAAAACTGAGTTTTATTGTCATTTATCACTTATTTTAAATAAAATGTTTGACATTTTAAGGTATCTTCTGCTCTCTTGGGATTCTATGATACTACAGCCCCTAAACATACTTGAAAAAAATATTTTTGCCAGGGAACAAGAGCAACTTAAATCAATAAGAAAATGAACACTCTGGCTCAGCCAGATGTTACTAAGAATCAGTGAATCTCATTGTATGTGAATCCACTTTTACAGTTAAGGCCAAACTTTTTTAATGTAAACATTTGACATCAGTGTGAGAAAAACAAAATGATGACAACTAGAGAACATCGCTTAAATTTTTCTTTTTTTGTAACACAAGCAACATAGGAACCTACTTAGAGAAGAGGGTTTGGTTTATATATATATATATATATATAATGCTTAGTACTACTACTAATAATAAAAATGACCCAGGGCTCAAAGTCCTGCTGCTAGAGAACAATTTTCAAAATTGTGTCATCTCTGTAACTGTACTCCATCACTTCAAATCTCAAGGTTAGCAGCAAGTGTTGTTGACCCAAATACACTTTAAAAACAAGCTGTGTGAGCCAACCCTGGACACATGATCGGCATTCTGCTGTAAATGTGTTGCAATGACTCTTCCTGGAAAGCTGATAGATTACAGTTGTACAAAATTCTTCAATCACGTGGTTTAATGTTATTTATAACCCTAATTTAAATTATAGATAAAGCAAAGGAGCACTTGCGCAGAACATTTGTCATTGTTATGAACATCAACTGCACCCAATGGTACAATTAAAGTCAGCCATTACAGGCTTGTGGGTAAAAGGTTACGTGAAACGAACACAAACAGACTTGTGTCAAAGTCAAAAATCTGATGTTTTTTTCCCTTCCTTGTTTGGTATTTGATGACGCAGATTAAAAAACCACTAAAATCAGGAGGAACGAGCAGCCTTATTCGTAAAACAGAGCTATTCAACTAAACGACAAGAAAATATTCCGTTAATGTTTATGTCGTAACCCTTAAAAGAAAGACGCTCGTGAGGGTCTTGGCCTAAACAACAGCCGCTCTGACTGACAGCACCCGCCATGTGACTTCCCAGCAATTTCGCCATCAGTAGCTGGAGCTGAATGTGCTCCGATCCAGCACGTTGCTGCTGCAGGGAAACGTCACACACTGAGGCCTGCTAACTCACGTCTGCACACTTGTCAAACTACCGGACCACGTGCAAACCAAATAAGTGAATGTTTTATTTAACCGGAAAGCATCCGTTAGTTCGGAAAACAAACAGGGGAAGGTGCAAGTAAACTGAACGTCTTCGTGACCTTTTGTGCGTGAACAGAACAAAAAACCGTACCCTTCGGCTAGTGCTAAAGTCGTAAACAGTACTCACGGGCGTTACCGGCCTTACAAAGGAGAATAAGTCATTGTTACCAAGACAAACACATTTTAGATACATTCTAGAATGTAAACTATTATTTCACACAGTTCTGATCCTGACACAAAATTTGTCAACATAATGTCGTGTTTTGAAGAGTCAAATAAACAGTTCTAGGTTTAAAACTCTCCTATTGTTATCGCACGTTAAATAAACAAAAACTTTATTGAAAATAAGTGACGTTGCAATGCCGTCCTAAGTAGCATGTAATATGTATACATTATTATTCTTTTGTCTTACACACTGGCTTTTGTAATGAAAATTAAAGAGCATAACCCATCCCGGAGATTGAGTCACTGATCATATGCGTTAAGTCAAATGGCTTACCAGTTAGATTTAGTTCTGACAAGTTAAATGCTGTTAAACCTAGTAATGCGAAATGTCTGATGTTAAGGCAGATAATATAAAAAGATACCGGTGTTGAATAGTGCTCACTACACGAGGACAGGACAACAAAGAAGCCAAATCCACGGGACGGGTGGCTTCATGTTTTATTTCGCCGTGTCTGTTTTATTTTTCAATACGCTTTTTAGACATAGTTGTCATTGCTGCATTCGCTGGGATGAGTTGGAAGACTTTTTGGTTGTTTAATTACACATTCAATCACACAATTAGGTTGTTTAATGCAAATACGCTACAGCTAGCCAGGCAGCTTAGCATTCTACCGGACTACTTGCTCCTTGTGTGGCGGTGATTTATGGCGAGTGGAAAACACGGCTGCCCCCACCCAGGCCCGAGCTCTGCGTAGACTAAACGTTACACAAACCAGTCACTTCTAGAAACAGCTTAGATAAGACATTGCGGAAGTGGTAACTTATTCAATAAAAACATGTGGCGTAAGTTGAAAAAAAGAGGAAAATTTAATAAAAACTCACCCCAACAGCTTTCAGCACTGTCACCAGCGCCGCTAGAAGCAGCACGGCACATTACGTAGTGATTAGGGAGGCGACTATCGCGATATTTCAATAGACTAACCAAAGAGTCAACATGTAAGAATGGTCGCTACTGGGCAAGACAGGATGTTGTGTTCTCGCAAT